>NC_092376.1:49913213-50095713 GCF_030028105.1 Mobula birostris
ATGTTCTATGAATACCTTCCCAAAATAGACTTAATTTAGGGCAATCCCAAAAAATATGAAAATGATTTGCCTCCTTGGAGCCGCACCTTCTCCAACACATCACATTTGTATCTTTATATTTTTCCTGATATGGGGTCTTGAAGTATCTTATAATGTTTTTCCAACAATGTTCTCTCCAAGTCAAAGAATTAGTCGAGGACCATTGAAAGCTGCAGATTTTCTCCCAAGCCTCCTCTGGAAGTACCAACCCCGCTTCTTTCTCCCACTTCTCTTTAATATACAGTGTATTTACATTTTTAGCATGGGAGAGTGCATTATATAATCGAGAAACTGATTTACTAGGTATTGAACTGCAAGCCGAATTCAGAATCTTGAAAAATTCTAATTCTACTGTTGATAGGTCTGTATATCTACAACTCTGGTTAACATAGTTTCGTACTTGAAGGTACCTAAAAAAGTCATTATGTTCTAGGCCATGTTTGTCCTGCAGGATTTGGAAACTTTGTAATACTCTTTTATCTATAAATGAGAGGTAGGTTGTAAGACCTTTCTTTATCCATAGCTCAAATCTTTTATCTCCTCTGTTGGGAAGGAATTCGGTATCATATGCACACCATCTAAAGAGTTTTAACATGTTATTAATTCCACATGAATTAACCACCTTCTGCCATACTTTTAATGTAAGATTTATCCAAGCATTTTTAAATTTTTCCAACTGGGCCATCAATCTTTTGTCAGCTATTGAGGCCTGAAGAGGAAAACTGTCAACTAATCCAAATTCTATTTCCTTCCATCTAGCCTTATATTCCCTATTACACCAATATAACAGAGGGGTTATCTGTGAGGCATAAAAATAATTTCTCAGGCAAGGAAGAACCATACCTCCTCCTTCTTTCCCTAACTGTAAGGTGTTATATCGAATTCTAGGTTTCTTTCCTTGCCAAATGAAGCGGGAAATCCATTTGTCCCATTCCCTGAATTGATTATCATCCACCTCCACCGGTAAAGTACGGAAAAGATACAATAACCAAGGAAGAATATTCATTTTTATAGTATTTATCCTTGAATTTAAACTTAAAAAGGGGATAAGATTCCATCTATGCATATCTGCTTTTATCTCTGAGATTAATGGCCCATAATTTACCTGTGACAGCGTTGAAAGATCCTTCGGCAGGGTTATTCCTAAATATTTTAATGATTTAGCTTCCCACTTAAGATCATATGTATCCTGCAACTTTTTGGATGGTGTATAATTTAGGGACATAACCTGCGTTTTCTTTACATTTATTTTATAACCTGATATTTTCCCAAAGTCATCCAACAGTGTAAACAATCCTATAAATGATTTTTCTGGTTCACTCAGATAGACCAAAACATCATCTGCGAATAACGCCACCTTCTGTTCAATCCCTGCCACCTTGATACCTTTTACGATTTCGCTCTGTCTTACTAGTTGGGCAAGCCGTTCAATATATAGCGCAAAAAGGAGAGGAGAAATTGGGCATCCCTATCTAGTGCCTCTCTCTAAGATGAAGGAGTCAGAGAGGTCCCCATTTATCTTAATTCGGGCTGTAGGGCTGTCATATAGAGTCTGAATTACTTTAATAAACTTTTCTTGAAAGTCGAATCTTCCTAACACTCTGTATAGGGATGCCCAACTAACTGAATCAAAAGCTTTCTCAGCGTCCAATCCTACGACCATTGTCTCTGTCTCATTCTTATTAACCTGTTCTAATATGTGCAGAGTTCTCCTTATGTTGTCCTGTGTTTGTCTTTGTTGAATAAATCCAGTCTGGTCTAAGTGGATTAGGCCAGGTAAAAGCTTTTCCAATCTGCGCGCTAATATAGATGTAAATAGTTTGTAATCTAAATTAAGAACACTAATTGGCCAATAATTGCCACATTCTAGTTTAGCTTTACCCTCTTTAGGAATAACTGAAATAATGGCTTCTCTCCAGGAAGGTAGAGTTTCTCCTCTCTGCAAGATCCAATTAAAGGTGTTAAGTAGTAATGGGGCTAACTGTGACTTCAGGGACCTGTACCACTCTGAGGTAAACCCATCAGAACCCGGGGACTTTCCAGCCTTTAACCTAGAGATGGCCACGTTCAGTTCTTTGACAGTTACTGGTTCTAATAAACTTTCATTTTGTAAATCTGTAAGTTTAGGTAGATCTAAGAAATTCAATACACTGTCTATATAGGGCTCATTGGGGGCCCGGGGTTGGGAGTACAGCTCTCGATAATATGTTTCAAAACTCTCTTGAATTTTCCCTATTGTACTCTCCACAAGCTTTGTCTTTGGATTCTTTATTTTATGAATTGTATTGTCTGCTTGTTGTTTTTGTAATTTATATGCTAATAATCTAGCTGATTTACCTCCTACTTCATAATTCTTTTGTCTCAGGTAAAGAAAATTTCTTTGAGTTTCCAACGTATAAATATCGTCAATTTCACTTTGCAATTTCCTAATTTCCTGTTTTCGATTTGAATTACTTTTGTTGCTATCTACAACTTGAAGTTGTTTTAATTTTCCTTGAAGGTCTGCTAATTTTTGTGCATTGATTTTTTTCATGTGAGTGGTAATGGAAATAATTTTCCCTCTCAGTACAGCTTTCAATGTATCCCATAAGATCACTGGTGATGTTTCTCCCGTGTCATTAAGGTCTAGATATTCTTTGATTTCTCCCCTTAATCTCTCCATTACTTTCGGGTTATTGAGTATATGTGAGTTTAGCCTCCATAGTGTTTTCCTCATTTTCCTTTCCAGGATTAGAGACATAGAGACTGGGCTATGATCCGACAGATCAATTGTTGCAATATTACAGTTTTTTATCCTGAGTCTATCTGTATTAAAGATAAAGAAATAGTCTATCCTTAAATAGGCTGAATGAGGGAAAGAGTAATATGTATAATCTTTACTAGTAGGGTGTAATTCCCTCCAGACATCTATAATTCCCAACTCCTCCATCAATGAATTCACTTTCCGAGTCAGAGGTTTATTCTGAGTAACTATTCTTGAAGAATCTAATATAGGATTTAATCTAATATTAAAATCCCCTCCACAAATTACTACCCCTTGAGAACTGACCATTAGGTCAAAAATGTGTCTATAAAATGACCATTCACAACCTGGAGGAGCATAAACATTCAGCAATGTTATTTCTGTACCTTCTATTCTTCCTGTGATTTTTACGAACCGTCCTTCTTTGTCTCTAGTCTCTGAAATATGTTCATAATTAAGAGTACTTGATATTAAAGTAGCTACCCCTCTTTTGTGACTCAATTTATATGATGAATAAAATACATGCTTAAAGCCCATTCTTTTTAATTTTCCATATTCAGATTGGCTCATATGTGTTTCCTGGAGGAAAGCTATTTGTGCCCTCTCTTTTTTCAATTTAGACATAATCTTATTTCTTTTAATTGGATTCAAAACCCCATTAACATTATAGGAAATTATTTTTACCAATTCAGTTTGCATTTTTCTCTAGTAGAAAAAAAACCACTCTCCTTTTCTAACCAAACAGTAAGCAATCCCTTCTCAACAGTAAACCAAGACATATAACCACACCCTAGACATTTTTGAACGTGCAACATTTGAAAATTTTTCCCGACTTCTCACAGTGAGGCCTGAGCACCGACCCGCCTCAGTTCAGAAGGATAACCTCTATCTTCACCCTGTGTTAGAGGGCCCTCAGCAGTTTGAATAATCATAGAGAATTTTCTTCTATTTATGTCTCAACCATATTGCTATCATTCAAGTTATTCCGTCTAGTTTATTTTCAGTTACCAGTTTTCATTTTACCTTTCAGTCATTTCTCTTAATTAATCTGTGTTCTCTGTACATTCGCGTCTGAATATTTGCAGCTTTTCCTTGTAGTTTGACACTCTGGTTCGTGTGGAGCGTCCTCGCCCCACTAACTGCCACGACTTCTGCCGAATCCTCTCCAGTAGCGACTCCGGTTGGGTGATAACTTTAATAGGTAGTCCCCAGTCCTCCAGGTCCAATGTTGCCTCCTCCACCGAAGCGTAAGTTTTTGTTCTTTCGTCGTAAAAGACTCTCAGCCGAGCTGCATACAGGGTCTGGAATCTGATGTTGTTTTCCTTCAGGACTCTCCGTGTTTCCGTATATTCCTTCCGTCTGGCAAGAATCCCCGGTGTGTAGTCGTGGTCTAAACTGATTTTACAGTTGTTCCACATGAAACCTTTCTTTTGCCATGCCCTTTTAAGCACCTCTTCCTTCGTTCTGTAACTGAGAAATCTGACCAGAATCAATCTGGGCTGGGCGCCTGCTGGAGGCTGTGGTGCCAACGCGCAGTGAGCTCTTTCTATCTGTAGGTCTTTTGCGGCCGATATATCAAGGTTCTCTCTAAGTAGCTTCTCCACGAAGGGAATCATCAATCCGGGTTTACCTTCAGTTCCTTCGGGAACTCCGTAAATCCTCACATTTTCCCTTCTCGAGCGGCCTTCTTGATCTATTAGTTTCCACTGGAGCTGGTCTTGCAGCTTCAGCATTTCTGCTATCACCTCCTCTGCGTTTTGTAGCTTCTCTTCAATTCCAACAATCCTCGCTTCGGCTTCATCTATCCGCGAGTTAGTTTTTACTATTTCTCCTTTAATATCTTCCAGCTGTTTGCTGTTATCTTGTCAGAACTCGCGAATCTCTCCGAGAATCAAGGACAGTCACCGATTCCTCCTCATTATCTCCGTCCTGGCTTGCCATTGGGGAGCTAGGCCCGTCGCCTTGCTGCGTCTCTTTATGTTTATCAGCCTTCGGAGCGGACTTTTTAATCTTGTTCTTAGACATCATCCTTGCCCCTTTTATTAATATAGTTATGCAATATTAAGTATTTGTCTAAATTCGATTATGGGGCAGTTTACCTTCTTTTTTGTCGAGAGACCTTTTCCTTACGCCGCCATTCCCTTGATGACCCGGAAGTCCCTCCCACCAGTTGCAGTTTTATGGGAGAGAGGCAAAGAGAAAGCCACTGTTGAAAAAAAAACTCACATGAAATCTCAACTAGAGTTTGCCAGAAGGCATGTGGGAGACTCTGAAGTCAGCTGGAAAAAGGTTCTATGGTCTGATGAAACCAAAATTGAGCCTTTGGCCATCAAACTAAACGCTATGTTTGGAGTAATCCAAATAACGCCCGCCATCAAAAACACACCATCCTGACCATGACGCATGGTGGTGGCTGCATCATGCTGTGTAGATGCTTCACTGCAGCAGGCCCTGGAAGGTAAAGGGTAAAATGGATGCAGCAAAATACAGTGACATCCTGGAGGTAAACCTGATGCAGTCTGCAAAAGAACTGCAACTTGGGAGAAGATTTGTTTTCTAGCACGACAATGACACCAAGCACAAAGCCAAAGCTACACAGGAATGGCTTAAAAACAACAAAGTTAATGTCCTGGAGTGGCCAAGTCACAGTCCAGATCTCAATCCAATTGAGTATTTGTGGCTGGACTAGAATGAGCTGTTCACTCATTATCCCCATGCAATCTGACAGAGATTGAGCAGTTTTGTAAAGAACAGGGAAAACTTGCAGTGTCCAGATGTGCAAAGCTGATAGAGACCTATCCACACAGACTCAAGCTGTAATTGCTGCCAAAGGTGCATTAATAAATACTGACTTGAAGGGGGTGAGTAATTGTGCAATCAATTATTTGGGGTTTAATAATTGTAATAAATTTAGACCAATTTGTAGAAATTTGTTTTCACTTTGACATGAAAGAGTCTTTTCTGTTGATCAGTGTCAAAAAAGCCAAATTAAATCCACTGAGATTTAATGCTGTAAGACAATAAAACATGAAAACTTCCGGGGGGGGGGGGGAATACTTTTTATAGGCACTGTACGTCTTAAAAGCACAGAGCTGCAGTGAGCTAATACAGAGATAAAGAATGAACCCAACATGGCACACTACGAAAGTTAAATAAAATTTAAGTTTGGTTGGGAAATACTGACACAAAATATGAGGGATCTAAAAAGTTCTTCCATTGAACTTGTTGAATGATAATTTGGCGTTTCTCAGAAATATTCATAAAATGATCTCAGATTATCCTATCTGATACTTTAAATTCAGCTAAGAGGAGCAAGTCTTCTCACTTAAAAGAATGTCCTTTTTGAGTGAGAATTATGTTGTGTACCAGCCGAAGAGGTGTATGACTGTGAAGAATATTACACCCACCCTTCTCTCCAATCAGCAAAAAAAAAGCACGGATTCCTAGCAAGTTAACAAATGTAACCACAAAAAGTAGATATAACACTGAACTTACAGGATTTTTGCAAAGAACTGCCACAAGTGATTTGAACTTCTCTTTGTGGCAGCTACCAATATACTCCAGTGTGGCTTTGATAACATAAGATGGGAAATAAGGTGGGTTAGGAGCAGGATCCATTGCCCTGAATGGTAGAGAGAAATAGATTTTCAAAGCAGAAAATACAACTATTAATAAGCAATCGAAAACTCTCGAAAAAAATCATTGCACAATGGATCACAATAAAAAACTAATCTATTTCCAAAGAAAATACCAAATTATGTCCACTCTTGGATGGGACATAATTTAGCTATTTGGAAAAAGTAAAACTTGTAACTTATCCTGCACAATTCAGTGTATTTATAGATTTCATCTTCTGTTGGCTTAAAATATTCAGGAGAATAAAGGGTAGAATTAACTGGATTGCTGTTCCTCTCACAGAAAATGTATTCATTTATTTAGAGATAGAGCGTGGAACAGGCCCTTCACACCACACTGCCAGGCAACCATCTTTTAAAATATAAACAAATTAATGCAATTAAACAAATTTTGTTAATTCTTTAAATTTCTGGGAAAAAATTTCTGCTTACTGATATTGAAAGGTTAAAAGTCCAATTATATTTCCTAATTTGGCAAAATAAAATCTACTTTGATTACAATAAGGTTGTGTAAAATTGAAAACATTCACAATGTTCCAACAGCATTATTGCAGACAAGTTATTGGTCAATATGTCTTGTTAGTAAAACATGGATATAAACTTTTTTTTTACTTCGCTTACCCTACAAATTCCACCAGCTCTCTATCATTTGCAGAATCTTGGTTCGGAAGATCATACAGGGTATTGAGCACTTCTACAACAATCTCTGGCAAGTTATTGAGGGTTAAATGGTCAATTTGCTTTAAAAAAAAGAAAACAAAAGAGCAATACCAGTGTTAAGTATCTCAGAATTTCTGGTTTTTAATATTTTCTTGAGACAAAATGTATTCAATGCAATCATTATTTTCTGAAATATTACAGTTTTTTTTGATAAACTATACTAGATAGATGATCACAGATTGCCTGTAATTACAAAGTACCAGAGATTATATTGGTGCATTAGAGTCACAACAATTAACGGGACATCATATTATTGTAAGGTTCCTTATTTTAACTTTAGGCTAAGAGGCTAAGTTACTTGGTTGGGACTTCAAGATGTAAATCTAAAATTACTCTTACCATCAAAGTTACAATGAAAAAGAAAACATATGCAATCACAATTCCTCTAAAACCATAGCCAACCTCTTTTGAAAAGGTATGGCTACTTTATACTTTATTGTCGCCAAACAATTGATACTAGAACATACAATCATCACAGCGATATTTGATTCTGCACTTCGCGCTCCCTGGAGTACAAATCAATAGTAAATATTAAAAAATTTAAATTATAAATCATAAATAGAAAATAGAAAAGGGAAAGTAAGGTAGTGCAAAAAAACCGAGAGGCAGGTCCGGATATTTGGAGGGTACGGCCCAGACACAGGTCAGGATCCGTTCAGCAGTCTTATCACAGTTGGAAAGAAACTGTTCCCAAATCTGGCCATACGAGTCTTCAAGCTCCTGAGCCTTCTCCCGGAGGGAAGAGGGACGAAAAGTGTGTTGGCTGGGTGGGTCGTGTCCTTGATTATCCTGGCAGCACTGCTCCGACAGCGTGCGGTGTAAAGTGAGTCCAAGGACGGAAGATTGGTTTGCGTGATGTGCTGGGCTGTGTTCACAATCTTCTGTGGCTTCTTCCGGTCTTGGACAGGACAACTTCCATACCAGGTTGTGATGCACCCTAGAAGAATGCTTTCTACTGTGCATCTATAAAAATTAGTGAGGGTTTTAGGGGACAGGCCAAATTTCTTAAGCTTTCTCAGGAAGTAAAGGCGCTGGTGGGCAATGTTCCCTCTAATTTTGAGTAGTCAGTGTGCCCAAAAATCTTATGTTCTGCAAATTTTTTTCCTGTGACAAAAGTATGTGTGCACTGAATGCACACATGGGACAGTTTACGAAGGTTTACAAAACATTTGACATAAAACTGCACAGAATAACAACAAAATAACATACATATTTAAGTCACACACACAAAAAATGCTGGTGAACACAGCAACTATAGGAAGAAGTACAGTCGACGTTTCGGCCCGAGACCCTTTGTCAGGACTAGCTAAAAGAGGAGATAGTAAGAGATTTGAAAGTGAGGGGGGAGGGGGAGATCTGAAATGATAGGAGAAGACAGGGGGGTGAGGGATGGAGCTAAGAGCTGGAAAGTTGATTGGCAAAAAGGATACGAGGCTGAAGAAAGGAGAGGATCATGGGACAGGAGGCTTATGGAGAAAGAAAGGTGGGGGGAGCCCAGAGGATGGGCAAGGAGTTATAGTGAGAGAGACAGAGGGAGAAAAAAAAGAGAAAAAAAGGGGAAAGAAAAAAAATCATCATAACTAAATAAATAAATAGATAGATAAGGGATGGGGTACGAAGGGGAGGAGGGGCATTAACTGGAGTTAAGAGAAGTCAATGTTCATGCCATCAGGTTGGAGGTATTTAATTTTTATCATATTTAAGTTACTCAGTTATTTTTTCTCTCTCCTGTCTTTGGCATTTACCCATTCTTTGTAAACACTGTCTCGACTAATAGAACTTCCATCCCATTGATAGCTTTTGATCCTCATTAACATATTCAAATGACATTCACCTAAATGGTTTTTCTCAGCTTGTTTTTGAGTTGATTCATTAGGCTAAAACCTCGCTCACAGTCCGCACTAGACGCAAGAAAGATTCCCCCAATGTCCATCAACTGTGCAAGGTCACAAAACTGTTCATTTTCAAGTACAAATGCCACCATTTGAGCAAAGTTTGAAATCAGTTTGGATTTAATTTTTTCTTCCACGGAAAATTTGAAATCATTAAACTGTCAACTATTACAATATTTTCAGCTAGAAAATCATGATATTATAGACATAAGGCATAAACTTGTTCATCGCCAAATGTGAAGTCACAATCTACAAATGCGGAGAAATCAAAAGCTGACCATTCTTGTACCTCAACTTTGATCTCCTCTGGGTTTGATCGTTTTTGCTCTTGTTCATCTGCACTCAACCGTAACATGCGTAGCACTGCTATAACGGGTAATGACGGGTCCTTTTGCCTGAGCTTTTGTACACTGTCCAAATGCGATTTACTTGCCAAATGACGCTTCAAAAAGTCAAGTTTCCAAATATCATCCCACTTCTTTCCACTAGCAAATTCTCCAGCAACTTTCGCATCACGACAATACAAACAGCTAACTCCAGTTTCCGAATCATACATGAATATTTCTCATAGCTGAACGCTCATGATCTCATGAGCTTTCGGTGTAACAGTTTCTATTATTTTGTTAAGCCATTCAACTTTAAACAAATTTGCTTTGCGCTTCAGGCCCTTCGCTTCTTTTGAATTCGACATTGTGAATCAACATTTTTTCCAATAAAAACTTAGTAAGCCATCTACAGGATTTGAAACAGATCTTTGTAAACTTTACAATATGAACACTGTCCACCAAGCATGGCTGCCACCGTGATGCAGCTGTACAAACCGGAACAGGATAGGTGAGGTGACGTAAATTAGTGACGTGCATTGTGGTATTTGAAAAACCGACTAACTAGTTAACAGAAACTGTTAGCTAAAAGATTATTTTCAATAAGTATAATTGTTAACTACTACATTATTTTAGGTAACTAACCTTTTGTGTGGACATTAATTTCCTTTGTGTGCTGGTTGAAAAACGTGTGCACGCGCACATGCGCACAGCCTAGAGGGAACTATGCTGGTGGGCCTTCTTGGCAGTGGACTCTGCTTGGTTGGACCAAGTCAGGTCATTTGCGATATTGACCCCGAGGAACTTAAAGCTTCTGACCTGTTCCACTTGCACACCACCGATGTAAATGGGGTCGTGTGGTCCGCTACTCCTTCAGAAGTCAACAACCACTAACCAAGCTCTTGTCATCAATGTATTTTCCCCTTGATGGTTAATTATCTTTGTACTACCAGGGCTCATATTGAGGCACTGAAGGCACTCACCTCTGGAATTCAGCTCAATGTTTGCATCAAAGCTGTAATAAGTCTAAAGCTAAGTGATCTAGGTGAAAATTAAACTCAGTATCAGTCAGATTACTGGTGTGCAAGCACAGCTTGATGGAACTATTAATGACACCTTCCGTCATTTTCAGAAAAGACTGACTGATAATTAGCCAGATCAGATGTGCCTTGCTTTCTATGGATAGGGCCTAGCAGGACTACCTTCCACATTGTTAATTGTTGCCAATATTGTACCTATTGCACGGCTGGAGACATAGGCAATTCTGGAGCACACTTTCAAAAGTTACAATCCCTGAGGAATTGTGATTATGTATGCTTTCTTTTTCCTTGTAGCCTTGACGATAAAAATAACTTTAGATTTACACCTTGAATTTCTAAAATAGTAGTTTAGCCTCTTAGCCTAAAGTTGAAATTGCCACCATCCAATAATATGGTGCCCTGTATATGATTTTTTCCTATGAGGACTGACCCTCCGGCTCCAGAAAACTGTTCAAAAGTAGAACAACAAATACCAGTAAATCTCACCTGCTTCCCCAAGCAATCATCATCTTTCAGCATGTCAAACACCTTTGATGCAGTTCCTCTTCGCTGTGCCAAAACATTATCAGATCTACTCTTTTCTTGGTAGGCAAAATAAGGCAGAATGTTAACCATTATCTTTGGAAGGCAATCTGCAAGCAATTCTTTCCAGCGTCTGTGAATGTGTGCAGCAATTGATTTCACTTCTTCTATGTCACCAATAACCATAAGATGTGGAACAAGAACTTTGTAATATGATCTAAAATGCAAGTCAATAACAAAAATTAGAAAACTAAATACAAGAGTTGTTCTAAGTCAGTAGCTCTAAAAATATCATTTAAATTGCTTACAAGAACAAACGAACCACTAAACCAGCATAAATATTTAGTATTTAGTTTAGAACTGGATTTTGAACATACTTAAGTGCTGAAAACTGAAGCATGTTCATGTGATCAATGGTACGCTGCAGGGCCAGGTGCTGGGTCCCCTGTTGTTTGCCACTTATATTATTAATAATTTGGTTGTGAACGTAGGTGGCATAGTTAGTAAGTTTGAGAATGACACTGACAGTGGTGGTACCATGGACTGTGAAGAATTACAAATATGATCTTGATCTTGATCAACTGGGCCAGTAAAGACTTTTAAAATTATTAACTGATTCCAACCTGATATAATTTTTGCTCAAGAGACACATATCAGGGTGGGAGATCAAAATAGATTTTTTGGATAGTTTGGATTTTTTGCAATTCCACTCTACTTCTCAGAGTAAAACAAAAGGCGAGTCTATTTTTATTAAATCTAATATATTCATTCAAGAGGATATTTAGTCAGATTCTAATGGTAGATTTTTAATTGTTAAAGGAATGATCTGTAACAGAAAAGTTGTTTTGGTTAACTTGCATGGTCCTAACTTAGATGATCCTTCTTTTTTTAAAAAGGTATTTGCTTTACTGCCTGATTTAAATGAATATATGCTGATAATGGGTGGGGATTTTAACTGCTGCTTAAGCCCTATGATTGATAAGAGCTCAACCAATCAGTGACTTCCAAATCGATCCACGTCATTTATTAATTCCCTTTTGATTGATTTCGGGTTGATCGATTTGTGGAGGTATCTCCATTCCGATAATAGAGAATATTCTTTCTTCTCATGTTTATAAAAAATATTCGAGGATTGATTATATTATAATCGATTCCTGCTTCTTGTCTAGTGTTAAAGCTAGCGAATATGATGCTATTGCTATATCTGATCATGCGCGTCTGAGTTTGTCTTTTTAATTTGATGATGTCATTCTTGTCCGCCCACTTTGGCACATGTCTCAGACATTATTGCAAAACTCTGACTTTGTCAGTTTCATTGAAACCCAGATAAAAGAATATTTTCTTTTTAATGATATAGGGGGTATGTCTAAATTAATTATATGGGATATATTTAAAGCATTTTTATGTGGTCAGATTATTTCTTATTCAACTAAACTTAAAAAACAGACAAAAGCAGAATTAGATAGAATTTCAAAACAAATTAAAGATTTAGCTAATATCTATGCAATTTCCCCCAATACTGATTTATTTAAACAAAGGGTGGAACTTCAATCACAATATAACCTGTTATCAACTCATCCCATTGAAGGATATTTGCTTAAGTTAAAGAGCCAATTTTATATGTTTGGAGATAAAAATAATAAACTGTTCACATCTCAATTAAAAATGGCTGCAGCCAAAAGGCAAATCATGAAAATTCATAGGAAAGATGGTACCTTGGCTCAGGAATATGAAGATATTAATAAGATTTCTCAAGATTTTTATGCTGAACTTTATAAATCTCAATGTCTGTTAGATTCCTCTGACATGAATGCTTTTTTACAAAAGATTGTTTTTCCTAAAATCTCGGCTGAGGATCAAAAAACTCTTGATGCTTGAATCACTGAAGCCAAAATTCATAAAGCTATTTTTACAATGCAGTCTGGTAAGTCCCCGGGACTTGATGGCTATCCTGTAGAACTTTATAAAAAATGTGTAAAGTTGCTTTCTCCGCATATGTTGGAAATGTTTAAGGATTCTTTTGTGAAAGGTGACTTACCCTCTACTTTTTATGAGGCTTCTATTTCTTTAATTCTTAAAAAAGATAAAGATCCTACTGACTGTGCTTCATATAGACCTATTTCATTACTGAATATCGACGCTAAGATTCTGTCAAATGGCCAATCGGTTGGAGAATATTTTGGGTAAAATTATTTTTAAAGATCAAACAGACTTTATTCTTTTTCAAATGTTCGGAGACTATTTAACATTATATATTCATCCTCTTTTAAAACTCCACAATGTGTCGCATCCTTGGATGCTGAAAAAGCGTTCGATTGAGTCGAATGGAAATATTTATTCAATGTTTTAGAGAAATTTGGCTTTGGTGCTAATTTTAATAATTGGATTAAAATGATATATAAAGCCCCTATTACTACTGTTGTCACTAACAATTGTAGGTCTCCTTTTTTTCAGCTATCACGGGAGACAAGGCAAGGCTGTCCATTAAGTCCTTTGTTGTTTAATTTAATATTAGAACCCCTTGCTATTGCTCTTCGTGAGGCTAAAAATATCCATGGGATTTTTGTGAATAAGACCACGCATAAGATCTCTCTTTACGCTGATGACTTATTGGTTTATATATCTAACCCTGACGAATCTATTCCTGCCTTGCTAAAATTATTTAATAAATTTGGAGGTTTTTCAGGATATAAAATAAATTTTAGTAAAAGTGAATTGTTTCCTTTAAATGTTTCTGTCTCTATATATGATAATACTCCTTTTAAAGTCACAGACTCTTTTAGATATTTAGGTATTATAATTTCTAAAAAATATAAGCATCTTTATAAAGCTAATTTTGTTCCTTTAGTAGACTCTATGAAGTATTTATTTAGTAGATGGAGTCCACTTACATTTTCACTTGTTGGTCGTATTCATATAGTTAAAATGATGATTTTACCAAAATTTTGATATTTATTTCAGAATATTCCTGTTTTTGACTAGGAAGTTTTTTGATTGGACTGATTCTATTATTTTATCTTTTATTTGGAATAATAAAAGACCAAGAATTAGTAAATGTCACTTACAAAAATTGAAAAAGGATGGAGGTCTTGCTTTGCCTAATCTAAGAATGTATTATTGGGCTGTTAATGTGTGATACATGTCTTTTTGGTTATACTGGGCTGATAAGAGTGATCGGCCAATTTGGGTAGACCTGGAACTGAAAGTTGTAAAACAGTTTTATTTAACCTCATTATTGGGAGCTGCTTTACCTATGCAATTAGCTAAAGTTGTTAATTTAAACCTATATCCTGTGATTAAGTATTCTTTACAAATTTGGCTCCAGTTCTGCAATTTTTTTAATCTTAACAAATTTAAACTTAATTTATTGAAATTACTTTTTTAAGCCTTCTTTGAGTGATCCAATATTTTTACTTTGGAAAAATAAAGGGATTAATTCTTTTTTGGATTTATTTAAAGAAGATAGATTGATGTCTCTTGAACAATTAATTGATAAATATTCTGTTTCATACTCACACTTCCTGCAATACCTTCAAGTTAGACATTGTTTACAAAAATACTTAAGTAATTTTCCTTACATATTGGAAGCTGACCTGTTAGATACTATTATGAGTGTGAATCCTTTGATCAAGGGTTCTGTTGGAAGAATTTATAATTTATTATTACAATGAGATAAGCGTCCTTTATCTAAGATTAAACAGGATTGGGAAAAGGAACTTAATTTGACTTTTATGATGAAGGATTGGATGCGGATTTTGAAGTTAGTTAACTTTTCTTCAATTTGTGCTAGCCATTCATTGATTCAATTTAAAATTGTACATCGTTATCATTTGACGAAGGAGAAACTTCCTAAAATCTTTTCTAATGTTGATAGTCATTGTGATAGATGTAAAACTGAGATAGCTACACTGACACATATGTTTTGGTCTTGTTCTATATTGGAACAGTTCTAGAAGTCGGTTTTTTCAACAATTTCTAAAGCACTTAAAATTAACCTACAACCTAATAAATTTACTGTGCTTTTTGGAATAATTCCTCAAAATATTCATGGTATTTCTGTGTCTGATCAACATGTTACAGGTGTCCCCCGCTTTTTGAACGTTCGCTTTACAAAACCTCACTGTTACGAAAGACCTACATTAGTACCCTATTTTCGCTTTCAGAAGGTGTTTTCACTGTTACGAAAAAAAATTCAGCGTGCCCCGAGCAGCCGCTCTCCCCCGGATTCTCGCCGGCATTGCTTAAACATAAGCCTGTGAGCAGCCGTTTGCAAGATGAGTTCTATGGTATCGGAAAATCCTGAAAGAGCTCGTAAGGGTGTTACACTTATGGTAAAACTAGACATAATTAAGTGTTTTGATTGTGGTGAACGAAGTAAGGACAATGTGAGTTTGGCTTGTGGAAGTTGACGAAGATGATATTGAAGAGGTTTTAGCATCCCATCACCAAGAACTGACAGATGAAGAGCTGATACAATTGGAAGAAAAAAGGATAACAATCGAAACCGAATGAGTAATGATAAAGTACGACTTTAATTTTGAAAGGGTACGTCGGTTTAGGGGATATTTGCAGGATGGTTTGAGTCCTTATTAAAGAACTGTATGATAGAAAAATAAGCGAGGCTCAGCAGTCAAGCAAGCCTTCCACATCAGCCACAGCAGACGACGAAACTTGATCTTCGACATTGAGGCGGGCAGTCACAGGAGAAGATGAGCTGCCTGCTCTAATGGAAACAGGCAACAAGATGACACCCCAGTGTCCCACCACCCCAAACACCAGGCCACGGACAGATACCGATTCGTGGAGAATGCAAAGGTAGCCGGGAGGCACACAGCACATGCTAATTAATTAGGTGCCGCCGACACGTAATTGTCAGCCCAAATCAGAGACAACGCAATCGGAAATCGGTACTGATCTGGGCCGACAATTACGGGCAGCACCTAATTAATTAGCATGTTTGTTTCAGCTTTTTTCTTAAAAATGTGCTGTGTACCTCCCGGCTACCGCTGGACCCCTGCGTTCTTCGCGGCAATGTATCGCTCAGCAGCCTGGAGGGTGGAGGGCCACTGCACCACCCAACCTCCGACAGCTCAGTCTAACACACTAACATCAGTCTGCTCCGCGCTGCCCCAATTCCGGTAAGTGATACTACACTGTACATACATTATTTCTACTTTATATTGGCTGTGTATTTTTACATGTTATTTGGTATGATTTGGCAGCTTCATAGCTTAAAGGTTACTGGAGAGCACTTGCGCGTGTTTTTGCCAACAGCGCTTGCGTGAGATTTTCTGCCGACGGCGCCAGCGTGAGATTTTCACTCCAGAGAACAGTTCAGTAATGATTGTGGAAAAGTATTTCTACTTTATATAGGCTGTGTATTTATCATATCATTCCTGCTTTTCCTATATGTTACTGTTATTTTAGGTTTTATGTGTTATTTGGCATGATTTGGTAGGTTATTTTTGGGTCTACAAACGCTCACAAAATTTTCCCATATAAGTAAATGGTAATTGCTTCTTTGCTTTACGACATTTTGGCTTACGAACCGTTTCATAGGAACGCTCTACCTTTGGATGGCAGGGGAAACCTGTATTGCATTTGTTACATTGATAGCTAGGAGGGCCATTTTGTTGAAATGGAAGGATACATCAGCTCCCACTTTGACACAATGGTTCTCTCAAGTGATGCTATGTCTTAGTTTGGAGAAAATTAGAAGTCGAACCTTTGAACCTTTACTTGATTTTGAGAAAAGTAAATTACTCATTTACTCGTTATTATCATTTCTTTTTTTTTAAATCTTTTTATTGAATAAGTATACAAAAAGGTAAGCCATATAGGCACTAATACACTGTTAGAATATAATAAAATTACAGGAGATATTAATACAAAAATGATACAATGTAATTTAAACATAACATACTAAGGTAACGTAATAGTATACTAATTTATATATATATATATATATATATATATATATATATATATTGATAAAGAAGAGGAAAAAAAAACCCCAAAAAAACCCACCATGCAACTAAACTAAAAGCAAAGCAAAGCAATGGGCTAACTTGGAACCAAGTAGAGTTAAAGAACTTAAAATCACGTCCTCAAACCCGACCTCCATTAAAAACAGTAAAAAAAAACAAGAAGGGTATATAAATATGGAGCAAAAAAGAGAAGGAAAAAAAAATTACATTAAATGAAAATATTGAATAAAAGATCTCCAGGTCTGTTCAAATTTAAGTGAGGAATCATAAAGATTGCTTCTAATTTTCTCCAAATTCAAGCATAATATCGTCTGAGAAAACCAAAAAAAGGTAGTTGGAGCATTAAGCTCTTTCCAATGTTGTAAGATATATCTTTTCGCCATTAAAGTAAGAAATGCAATCATTCTACGGGCTGAAGGAGAAAGATTACTGGAAATTTTAGTAGTCCAAAGATAGCAGTAATAGGGTGAGGAGAGATATCTATATTCAATACCTTTGAGATAATATTAAAAATGTCTCTCCAAAAAGCTTCCAGAGTAGGACAAGACCAAAACATATGAGTTAAAGAGGCTATCTGCCCCGGACATCTATCACAAAAAGGACTCACATGAGAATAAATATGAGTGGGTTTCCAGTGTAAGTGGTAGAGACAGGTACATGAATAGGAGAAGTTTAGAGGAATATGGGCCATATTGGTGGTATCATGGACAATGAACAAGGTTACCGAAGATAACAAATGCAGTCTTGATTAACTGGGCCAGTAGGCCAAGGAATAGCAGATGAAGTGTAATTCACATAAATGCAAGGTGTCTGGCTCAAGTGAGCAACTTGGTTTCCAAGCTGTATAACTCTATGACTTGGTGAGAAGCATGTTGAATTCTCAGTTCATGTGCTATTGCGCTCCCAGAGAAGGCATAGCACAGTCAAATACAACACAGATGGATTCTCTGTAAAACTCGGATTACTCCCTTTGGTCAATCTGTCACAGTTCCAATATCTGAAGAGTGATCCCTACAGCACTGATGTTTACATTACCATAATCCATTTCAAGTCTTGTAAGGCACACTGCCAAGTTCTTAGCACGTCCATCAGAAAATCGACAGAGACTACACCGATTAATTGCACATAAAACTCTTATACACAACACCACCCTCTGCAATTGGATCCTCGACTTCCTACCAGAAGACCACAATCTGTGGGAATTAGTGATAACATATCCTCTTCGCTGATGATCAACACTGACGCACCTCAGGGGTGTGTGCTTAGCCCACTGCTCTACTCTCTGTATACACATGACAGTGTGGCTAGGCATAGCTCAAATACCATCTATAAATTTGCTGATGATACAACAATTGTTGGTAGAATCTCAGGTGGTGCTGAGAGGGCGTTCAGGAGTGAGATAGATATGCCAATTAGTGGAGTGGTGCCACAGCAACAACCTGGCACTCAACGTCAGAAAGACAAAAGAGCTGATTGTGGACTTCAAGAAGGGTAAGACAAAGAAACACATACCAATTCTCATAGAGGGATCAGAAGTGGAGAGAGTGAGTAGCTTCAAGTTCCTGGGTGTCAAGATCTTGAGGATCTAACCTGGTCCCAACATATCGATGTAGTTATAAAGAAGGCAAGACAGCTGCTGTACTTTATTAGGAGCTTGAAGAGATTTGGCATGTCAATAAATACACTCAAAAACTTCTACAGTTGTACCGTGGAGAGCATTCTGACAGGCTGCATCACTGTCTATATGGAGGGGCTACTGCACAGAACCGAAAGAAGCTGCAAAAGGTTGTAAATCTAGTCAGCTGCATCTTGGGTGCTAGCCTGCAAAGTACCCAGGACATCCTTAGGGAGCAGTGTCTCAGAAAGGCAGTGTCCATTATTAAGGATCCCCAGCACCCAGGACATGCCCTTTTCTCATTGTTACCATCAGGTAGGAGGTACAGAAGCCTGAAGGCACACACTCAGCGATTTAGGAACAGCTTCTTCCCCTCTGCCAACCGATTCCTAAATGGACATTGAATCTTTGGACACAACCTCACTTTTTAAAAAAAAATGTATAGTATTTCTGTTTTTGCACATTTTTTAAAATCTATTTAATATACGTAATTGATTTACTTGTTTATTTATTATTATTTTTATTTATTTATTATTTTTTTCCTCTCTGCTAGATTATGTATTGCACTGAATGCTGCTGCTAAGTTAACAAATTTCACATCACATGCTGGTGATAATAAACCCGATTCTGATTCTGAGAGGGAAGAGAACTTATCAGTTATGCAAACGATTAGGTCTCTTTGGAGCAACACACATCAAAGTTGCTGGTGAACGTTCATCAGCAACTTTGATGTGTGTTGCTTGAATTTCCAGCATCTGCAGAATTCCTCGTGTTTGAGGTCTCTTTGGAAATCCAATTGAATTCATTACCTTTTTCTTTCTGTTAGCAATTTTATTTTATCACTCTGAACTATCTTTGCACAGAGGCTCCAAGAGAAGAGAGTAATTGTCAAATTACTGGACAAACAGCCAGAGTTCTGGACCATTGATCCCAACATGCGAGTTCAAATACCACCAACAGCACTGAGGAGTTTTAGAAAACTGCAAGTATTAAAAGCAAAGCTCTTGGACTGCCTTAAAAGCTCCATCTAGTTCACTAAATTCCTCCACCAAAAGAAATTACTTAACCAGTTTGGCCAAAATATTACTCCAGATTCACCCATGTGGTTAATTCTTAGTTTGTTCTTCTGTTCAGTAACAACTAGGGATAAACAATAAATGCCTGCACTGTCAGCAACATCCACATCCTAAGAGCCCGTTAAAAATTCTACAAGTAACCAACAATCTATTTTCAAAAATATATGAACCATCTTCAATTGTCAGATGAGTATTGAGGCTCCCACGGAAATCCTTAAAACATTATTTAACCAAATAATGTTTAGACTCCAATAGTCAAGGAAATAAAATGTGCTCTGCAATCAGTTAATAGCTGGTGAGAATACAAATTGAACTGTCTCCTTGCTCTTGGCTAAAATACATAAACTAAAAGTTCAATATGGGGAGCAGATTGAAAATCTTTCCACACTAATTACTACCATGATGTCAACCATATGCTTAAAACTTAGCAGCTCTGAAATTCTGACAAGCTAAAACACAAGTGGGATCTGTTACAAAATGTAAGTAAAACATGCACATTCCACTGATGTTGGAAAGGGTGCACACAGAATGAATAATACAGATGCAATTTTTCTGTCCATTTAATTTCTTAATAAACTGAATAATTATAATCTTTTACTGAGGCAATGTCCTGTTTGCTCACATTTGTAAACTTGGCATGTGCACAAAAAGGAAGGGCGCTGGCCCAAAATGTCGACTATTTATTCATTTCCAAAGGTGCTGAGTTCTGCCTGCATTTTGTGTGTTGCACTTACAGCTCTGCTGAACATAAGAGAAACAATAGACGGTTTGCTTGTCTTAATCTTGATAAACTTAACACCATTTACTTTCAGCATACTTTCTCATACTTAACATTGTTAATGATTTATACATATATTCAGATACATTGTGGAAATACACAATATATCTGAGTTGTAGGTTGAATACAAATGAAAACTCCATTTACCTGTAAAATTCTTCCAGATTAGAACAGTTCAATAGAACGTAAGGGAATGTTGGCAAGTTGTAGTCAGGATCAGACACGGTCAACCATTCATGGATAAGGTAATCTAAATGGGAAACCATGAAGCTTTCCAAGCTACGATACATCAATAACTTGGATGTAGACTCAAGAATCTAAGTAAAAGTAAAACAAAATACATGTAACATGCAAAACAGTACAGCTTTATAAAATTATGAACAAAAATATTCTGTATTTGTTGTTGACTGCTTTATGCAAAAAATAATTGGTTACCACAAAATAACTATGCAGTTCCAGGGTATTTTTGTGCGTCGCAAATACAAATTACTTGTTGCTGTTGAATTTGATGTGATGTGTTTCCTTTTTGCTTCATCAGGTTCTCCTTACTTCTCCAGTTAACTTGCATGATGACTTGAATTAGAGGTGCTGGGAAATCTAAAGATTCCTGCCTAGAGAATATTGATCTTTGATGTGTGTGGATTTGATATGATGAAAGGGAAGGTTTTAACCTCACACATTAAAAAAGACAAATAAGTAAACAATGCCACTTCAATTTCATTTCATTGTTACCTTTTTAACAAGTGTAGGGTCTAACTTGTTCTCCTTTAATGACTGGCAAATAGCAAATAATGCCTGCTTTTCACATATGGGGCTGCAGCACATGACCAATGAAATCCCTATAAGCAACGTAGCTCTTCTATTGCACTTCTCATCCTGCAGTTCTTCCGTGGATGCGCAATTCTGAAGAAATAAAATGGATGATATATTTTTAAAAGCAATGTTAAAATATACAAACATATGCAAGGCAATTTGGATTTACATTGCAGTATTAATTCAGAATAAATTCTTACAGGATCTCCCAGTAGCCACTCACTTCAACTCTGCTTCCCACTCCCATTCAGATATGTCCATACATGGCCTCATGAGGCTAAACTCAGGTTGGAGGAGCAAAACCTTATATACCGTCTAGGTAGTCTCCAGCCCCTTGGTATGAACATAGAATTCTCCAACTTCCGGTAATTCCCTCCCCCTCCCTTCCCCTATCCCTATTTCACTCTGCCCCCTCCCCCAGCTGCCTATCACCTCCCTCATGGTTCCACCTCCTTCTACTACCCATTGTGTTTTCCCCTATTCCTTCTTCACCTTTCCTGCCTATTACCTCCCTGCTTCCCCTCCCCCACCCCTTTATCTTTCCCCTTACTGGTTTTTCACCTGGAACCTACCAGCCTTCTTCTTCCCACCCTCCCCCCACCTTCTTTATAGGGCCCCTGCCGCTTCCCTCTACAGTCCTGACGAAGGATTCCGGCCCGAAACATCAACCAATCTTTTCCATGGATGCTGCCCGATCTGCTGAGTTCCTCCACCATGTTGTGAGTGTTGCTTTGACCCCAGCATCTGCAGATTATTTTGTGTTTAAAATTCTTACACTAATTTTGAGAGGTATTAGGAAGAGGCTGATTAAATAAGAATGGAAGTGCTTAGGAATGGGTAATCAAAAGCTATGGTGCAGAGTTCAACATTAAAAGGACAAATAAAAGTGGAGATGCAGGAGAGGAAGCATGAGGACCTAGTTTCAAAAGAATGGGGAGTTGTCGGGGGGATGGGAGGGGTCTAAAGATTAGAGACAGTGATAAAACAGGGCACCAGCCAATTAAGCACAAGATGGGAATACTGACCAGATTTCCCAACAGATTAAATTTAAGGTAATAATTTAAGGAGGGAAAAGAGGCCTGCTGATGGAGAAGTAAAAGCAAATGTTCTAATAATACTAACTTTTGGGAGTGAATTAACTATAACTGAAAATTAGACAATAACTATTTGGATCTGGTTTGTCCCATTTTCTGCATATAGAGTTAATTGCCAAGATTTGAGTTTAGGATTTTGTGTTACATGGATACTTAATATTCCAGACAATAAACTGTCATCTAAGGTTACATATTAATGTAATGTCAGACTGCCATCTATGGTTCACATTGGGAATAAAAACCAAGTGTCTTCCTCAAGTAGTCAGGTAACTGGAACAATAGTGTCTATTGGGAGTAATGTAACAATTATAATATATTTCCATTCCTACCATTTTAAATACAAACAGGAAAGAATAATAGAAAAGTTAATTAAAATGCTATATTAAGATATATAAAGAGTTTACATATTTTTAAAAATCTAGACTTGGCAATTTTAAAGCCGTGATTTTAAAATAATCACTGCCTACTTTCTCTATCTATACTTCTGTTGGATATTTTCAATTCTGACAACATTAAAACAAAAGCAGCAATATTTATGTTCATGCTTTTAAAGAATTTTGGTAGAGTATGCATTGGAAAAGGAGCATCATATCTAACTTGAGTTCTGCCCTTGCTGAAGTTCATGCGTGCAGATTTCTAGTTGAGGCTAATGGCCATGCTCCACAATGGCAGCTATTCTGATAAACCAAAGTAACTCAATGTAATTTCTCTGATCTGTAAAGTTCAGCAAATGAGCAAAAAAAACTGCCTGGAGAGATGTAAAAACTTATGGTGAGTCACCAGTAAAAGAAAGGAAGAACCCAGTTACTTAAATTTATCAAATATATGACATTGTGGTAATGTGAGTACACTAGGCATTAAGAAAATTGTAGCAAGGAAAGCCAAAAAGAAAAAAAAGACAAGAATAAAGAACTTGATTCAAATCAAATTAACCCATCACATTTGTCAATGTAAGAATTTTACTATGGTGGAAAAAAAGGAACAATTGACAGCATCACTTTACACTGAACGTAAGTTTAATCACTTAACACTATAGGGCAGGGGTCCCCAACCGTTTTTTGCAATGCGGACCGATTTATTATTGACAATATTCTTACGGACCGGCCGACCCAGTGGGGGTGGGGGGGGGGAGGGTTGCCAACGGACAAGAGTAGCAATCAAATACGTTGTGTTTACCCCAGAAAGACTACAAAGACCATGAAGCCTTGCGCGGCACCAGTGCGCATACGTGACTTGCGCATGTGTGTACGTGCCAATTTTTTTCTACAAATCGTTTTTGGCGATTCTGTTCGTGGGGGTGGGAGGTGTTAATCATGACCGGAATATAGGTGATGTAGTGGCTAATACACTCAATTTCATTTCTAAAAGGGTTTATCTAATGAATTTAATATTAAACACAGAGCGCATATCTTCCTCGCATGAACATAGTGATAAGTCAATTATCAGGGGAGAACAGGGGAGCTTGAAGTAAGTGTTGAACAAACTTCCAGTAGAAGTGGCAGAGGCAGGTTCGATATTATCATTTAAAGAAAAATTGGATAGGTATATGGACAGGAAAGGAATGGAGGGTTATGAGCTGAGTGGAGGTCGGTGGGACTAGGTGAGAATCAGGGTTCGGTATGAACTATATGGGCAGAGATGGCCTGTTTCCGTGCTGTAATTATTATATGGTTATATATGGTTATATAAGTCACTTATAAGTCAATATCATCCTAACATTTTAAGTAACGTTTGGATATTAAACACACAGCACATATTTTCCCCGAATGAACATATAAAGTCATTGCAACACACCAATATCGCTGAACCAGTGGGAGCCCTGGGCTTGTTTCCCGGCAGCAAGACGGTGCGATCAAAGGGTGGTGGGAGACAGTGATACTCGAAGGGGGTTCCTTATGTCCAATCTATTCCGCAATTTAGTTTTCGTTGCATTCATTGCAGATATGTTGGAAATGGAAGCAACGTTTTCTATGCTTTCGTGGCTATCTCAGGATATTTAGCCTTGACTGATCCAGAACACCGGCAGAGATGTTATGTCAAATATACTTTTCAGCCTGCTGTCATTTGCAACCTCGAGGAGTTGATCTCCTTCCCGCGCTGACATGGATGACGCATGCATAATGACCTCGCGTGTGTTCAAGCTCAACAGTGTGCGTGACAGGGAATGAGGAAAGGTGCAGCTGACTCATATCACCAAATCATATTGTTTCCTCGGTAGCACATGCTTTGCAGCCTGGAGGTTGGGGACCGCTGCTCTATGGTACATGAGCCAGCAAACAACAAGGGAATGAGGAACACCAAAAAACTGGATTAGATTAGATTACCTCTTTCTGAAGTTTTGTCAGGACATACCTGAAATAAACTAATTGATTGTAAGAATAATACACACAGTTTGAAAATCAAATTTAAAAACAAGAAAGTGAAGTTACCTGACATCTCATTCCTGATTGTACTTTCATATACACATTTTCAAAGGCTTTCTGCTGCAGTTTCACAGGAAGGGCTTTCAGCTTTACAGATGAATCGTGTACCTGGATCTCCTGGAAAAGACTGGAGAGAAACAAGTTGTTTAAGTTTAATAAATAGTCACCCAGTTCAACTTTGCTAAAGGCCCCATACAATGAACCAATAAATGAACACACATGAAATATACTTTCACATAGTAGTCTGTGCAAATATGAGTATGTTCAATTGATCAATATTTATGTTAGAATTTTGAAAAATCTTTGCAAAAATCTGAAATAAGAATAGAAAATGTTGGAAATACTCAGCAGTTCAAGTAGCTTCTGCAGAAAGAGAAATTAATAATATTTTAGGTCCAACCCTCTTTTTCAAAACTGAGAATGAAAGGAAACAGTTCAGTGTTCTAGTAACAGTGAAGGTGGGAAGGACAGGTAGATCAAAGGGAATACTGTATCTCTGACTAATTGAAGCCAAAAGAGTAAAATTCAGATTACACTCCTTTGTTTGTACAATATATCACCAATGCAAAAGATTGTGTGATGTACCCAGTAAGTAAGACAATAAAATTGAAGCTCTCTGAGATTTTGACTTGCTTTTCCTTCTTCAATTAGTATAATCTGGCCCCGCTGGGCATGTTAATCTGCCTAACTCTTAGTAACGCATTATACATACAAAGTAGTACAATCCAAGTCACAAGGTCACATTAAATCAGGGGTCCCCAAACTTTTTTGCACCGTGGACCGGTTTAATATTGACAATATTCTTGCGGACTGGCCTACCGGGTGGGGGGGAGGGGTGTTAATAGGTGATAAGTCAACTACAAACGTGTCATTTATAAGTGGCTAAAACACTCAATTTCGTTTCGAAAGGGGTTTATCTAACAAATTTAACGTGAAGCACACAGCGCATATTTTCCTCGCATGAAAATAGTGATAAGTCAATTATAACAGTGGTCCTCAACCCCGGGCCACGAAGAATGCAGCAGTGGTCGGAACGCACCCAGCACATCTTTAAGAAAGAAGCCGAAATAAACAAGCTAATTGATTAGGTGCTGCCCAGCACGTAAATGACGACCCAGATCAGAGGCGACGCAATCAGCAATCGCCTCTGATCTGGGCCGACATTTACGTGCCGGGTGGCACCTAATCAATTAGCTTGTTTATTTCGGCTTCTTTCTTAAAGATGTGCTGGGTGCGTTCCGGCTACCGCTGTACCGCTGCATCCTTTGCAGCCCAGAGGTTGGGGACCACTGAATTATAAGTTACTTATAAGCCAATAGCATCATAACATTTTAAGTAACATTTGGATATTAAACACACAGCGCATGTTTTCCTCGTATGAACATATAAAATCATTGCAACACGCCAATATCGCTGAATCAGTGGGAGCCCTGGGCTCATTTTCCTGCAACAAGACGGTTCCATCGAGAGGTGATGGGAGACAGTGATACTCGAAGAGGGTTCCTTATGTCCAGTCTATTCCGCAATTTAGTTTTCATTGTATTCAATGCAGAAAATTCTGCTTCACAGCGATATGATGCTGGAAATAGAAGCAACGTTTTCAGTGCTTTCGTGGCTATCTCAGGATATTCAGCCTTGACTTTGATCCAGAATGCCGGCAGAGATGTTATGTCAAACATACTTTTTAGCCCATCGTCATTTGCAAGCTCGAGGAGTTGATCTTTTTCCCGCGCTGACATGGATGATTCACCAGAAACATTCACAAATGGGTCACGGACCCATTCCTTTGCACGTCTTGGGTCATTTGCATCTTGGGTCACTGATGACCTCGCGTGCGTTAAAGTTCAACAGTGGGTGTGACAGGGAATGAGGAAAGGTGCAGCTGACTCATATCGCCAAATCATATTGTTTCCTCACAGCCCGGTACCAGTCCGCAGCCCGGTGGTTGGGGACCACTGCATTAACTCATTTGGTCTCATTCCATCAGAGTTTCACTCTTGTCTAGAGACTGTCTATTTGGTGAGAATATTCAATGGCATATTAAGGACAATTTCTACAAAACTGGTCATAATTCAGCATAAATGCCAATCTAACACAGAGGTACAAGATAAATGCTGATGTAATAAGCTCATAAAAACACTAATGTAGTGAAGTTTTCTTCACAGTCTTGAAGAGAGTTCAGGAAACTTCAACACTTGGCCCATATTGTTATCTGTCTGATTGTTGTTTCTGTTTCTCTAAGCAGAAAAAGTCCTACTTTCTGCATTTTCATTGATTAAAATACTACACCAAAAATCTTTACTTCAACACTGGTAAAATAATCCCAAAGAAACTTCCTCTTCCCACCATTATATAAAACTCCATAATAAAAGAGAAAATATTGTTGGTCACTCAGCTACCATAAAAGAACCAAGTAATTTAATCTGGTGATAGCAACTGGTACTGATAAGAGAAAAAATAATCAAAAGATTTCTCAAAAAGTTGTTTTTATTAGAATATTCAAGGAGGAAAGATGGGCATACAAGTTTATGGAAGAACAACTACAAAGTTTGCAGATTTCACAGTTGAATCACATCATTTGACAAAGAAACAGTTAATTCAAATGGAAATTAGGAAGCCTTCTTTTCTATAAGGCATAAAGTTTTACATGCATCATCATTTTAATTTGATAAAAGCCATTTCACCTCTGGTATTAATTATGATGCTTCAGTAAACATTTCTTAAAACCACAAAAATTACCTGCTAATAGACATAGCTGTCAGCATGCGAATCTGATGGTGACTGTCTGCAAGGAACTCTGTGTAGACTTCAGAGACAGGTAATTCTTCACTTCGGATGGAAAGTACAGTCCATTTTGAATGTGGGTCTTTCTAAAGGTACATAACAAAACTAAATGTAAACACCAACAATGAGTCAAACTGACAAAACAAGTAATAAGCAAATAGGCTCAAAATACTCCATCTGAATTTTGAATATACCAAAAGGTATTTATCGATGCATTATCCAAAATCTATTTATTATATCTATTAAAAAGACAATGGGGTGATTCTGTTCTATATTACACAGTGCAATTTAAACATTGCATAATGAAATAAATACTACTTTATGAAAATTTAATAATATTTTCGAAATACTGAAAACAATTGAAAATAAAATTGTAAAATGTCCGAAGTACTCAGTAGGTCAAACAGCATCTTTGGAAAAATGAAAGAGTTAACGTTATAGGTTGAAGACTCTTTGTCAAAATAAATCACTTCTCTCACTTTTGTTATTCATGTATTAATTGAAACGGTGAAAATATCTGATAACATTATGGAACTGTTCAAAATGCCATATATGAAGATATCAGAAACACTATAGTATTGCAATCTGGTCTTGTTCATGAGCAGAAAATGTCATTAAAGGTTATTAGATAAAACCATAGGTTGAGAGTAACACATCAGCACCAATAGAGTACTGGTTAAATGCTGGAAGGCAGAGAGTATGAATAAATAGGTGTAATGTACACAGCAGTCCTTGGAATGCAGCGTTCTCCAAAGTACAGGCTTTGGCAAGTAGGGTCCAAGGAAAAATCACTTGAGCTTTTTGCTCAATGTTAAACAAGGATGAATGGTGTGCTTCTTCTAAGGCTCTGTTTGTAAGTTATTAATGAGCTTGAAGCATCAGCAAGAAGGCACAGCTTGTCCTGTTTCTAGAAAATGAAGTGGATCAAATACACACAAGTATCAGCAGAGAAACATTTTTAGAGATTGTGAGCTAAGATAAGACATATGATATAGAAAAGAAGAAGTAGTAATCCAAAGTAAAAACAATTAATCGGAGTAAAATCAATTAGAATGAAAAGAGAGCAAACTGGAAACCTAAATGAAATAGCAGAACAATGGAATCTATTTTTGGATCCGGTACATTCGTAGAAAAAGGCTACAAGTGATGGTTTGCAGATATAATAACATCCATGGAGGAGTGGGGTAGGCTATGAAGGATACAAGTAGGAACTTGCACCTGGATGCTGAGGGCAATGTTAAGTAAATATTTAGCATCCTCCTCTTACTAGGGACGGGGTACTTCCAAAGTAAAAGTAAAAGTGAAAGTGGAGAGAGATGAGACCCTAATTGTCAGCATGAAGATATTAGAGAAGCTGGCTGAATGCAAAATAGGTAAGTCAGCAATGAGTTACATCTTAGGATTTTGAGGGAAGTACAGGAAGAAATTGTGGGGAGTGGTGAAGATTACTTACCTGTTCAATAAAAGCAAGAAGGGTAAGCCTAGTAAGTACAGGCCAGTCAGTTTAACCTAAATGCTGGGAAGACTTTTAGAAATATTGATCCAAGATAGAATTAATAGTCAGCTGGAGAAAAATAGATCAATTAAAACAAGCTTTCATGGATTTGGAAAAGGGAAGATGTATTTAGCCAATTTGTTGGAATTTTTTGATGAGTGATGGATAGAATTGATGACAGTAATGGAAGCAGTAGAAGTGGTGTGCATGGATGTCCAGAAAGCTACTGATAAGGTGCCAGTAAATATGAAGCACGTGATATAAAAAGGACAAATGACGACATGGATACAAAGTTGCCATGTAATGGAGAACAGAGTCGAGATGAACGGCTCTTCGTTGAATTGGAGGAAGGTAAATATTAGTGTTGCCCAGGGCCTGTTGTTAGGTTGGCAGGAAAGATGCTGAGAGGCTATTCTTGGTGGATCCTTCACAGTAAAAAGAGGGACAAAATCTTGGAATAAAGTCCGGTAATTTAGGACTGAGATTAAATAACTTTATGAAGAAGAGTGATTGTAAATTTATGGAATTCTCTATCCCAAGTATCAATGGATCTTCAGGTCACTGACAACTTTAACAACTGAGACTGTCAGATTTTGAAGCACCGAGGAGAGTAGAGGACATGATGATGGGGCAAAAACATGAGCTTCAGGGGCAGGATTGCCAGAACCATACTAAACTGAGAATCAGGCTCAAATCTTACTCCTGCTTCAATTCGTTAATGTTCTTATTAGCAAGATTATGTGGTGATCATTTATACACAGTTAATTATTCAAATAAATGATAAATTTTGGTTATTTGTTACCTGAATATAAAACACACACGTAATTGACTTACTTCAAGTAGGGCTTTCATACATTTTACTAGAGCAGTTCTCACTTGTGTGTTACATTTTCCTTCTTTGCTTAGGTGCCTATTATAAATAACGAACAGTAGGAGTAAAGAGTAAATATGAATGTTTAAGTATGAGTAAGTGATTAAGTAAGAAACTCTCCAGCATATCTCAGCAACCTATAATATCCCAACCGAATCTCTATATTCGTAAACACCAGATAATCTGCAGTTGCTTGAATCTCTATATTGTCTGCTTTCACATTTTATCCCCTGTTCGTGATAGCCATAAATGTGACTAACGGCTGTCACTCATAGGACAATGAATCAAAGATTCATAATATTCTGACAGAAGATTGTTTTCCTGATGTCACTCTTGAATGGCTGACCCCTTACATCTCCGTATAATATGTCCTTTAATTTTAGAACCTCCAATCAGAAACGGCTTTGGTAGTACAGTAAAACGTGAGTACAATACACAGAAATTTACTGGAGTAAAATCGAGAGTTCTGGTCTAATGACTCAGACACGTAAGTCTGAACCTCTTTAAGGCATTTACCTTAGGCCCATTAAAGAATTCTAGAATTTAAAAGCTAGCATGGCTAAAGTGACCAGACAGTATTACCTAGTTTACTAAAGGTCCACTAAGTAAAAGGTCAGATGGACAAAGGGGCACAAAGTATACGTACCAGAATGCTCCAATTGCCTTCAGTAGTATTCCTCGAATATCAGCCATTTCATCAGAATCAATGTCATGTGCTGATAGTGATGGAAGAATGTGTGTTAGGATTACTGAACAAACGTCTTGATCACATCGATATGCAGAACACAAGTTCCTAGATAAACAGAAACCAAATTACAAAATGACATTACAGACAATTCTTACATATACAATGCCTTGAAAAAGTATTCAGCCCCCACAACTATTTTCACATTTTATTCTCTCATTTTCTAGATTTAAAATATATTAAACAAAGATTTTTTGAGCTAATCTGCAAGACATCATGCATCATGTCAAATCAAAAGAAAAATTCCAAAACTTGTCAACAATTTACTAAAGATTAAAACCCAAAATTGTAAGGCTGAAAAAGTATTCACCCCCTTTGTAATTACTAAGCTAACTTCCTTCAGGTACAATACTGTATATTACCTGACCAACTCACCCAATTTGTTGATGTAGGAAATTGGAGGATCACGTTTTCAATTAATTCATAAGAATAAATACCCTCACTATTTGTAAGGTCCAACAGTATGGTAGATTTTCAACAGACCAAACCAAAATGAAGACAAAAGTGCATTCAAGTCAAGTCACAGAAATGAAAATAGAGCAGCACAAATCTAGGGAAAGGTACAAGACCATCTCAAAAGCACTGGACATACCTCGGAGCTCAGTTCAGTCCAGTATGAAAAAGTGTCAATCCAGAGCCACACTGCCGAGGTCAGGCTGCCCCTCTAACCTTAGTCGCCACAGAAGAATAGCACTTGTAAGAGGCTACAGTGATGCCAACAGTCACTCCGAGTGAGCTGCAGAAGTCAGTGACTGCAACTGGAGATGAAGTTCATGGATCCACAATCTCTAAAGAGTGTGTTATGGAAGAGTGGCAAGGAAGAAGACCTGGCTAAAAAAAATGCATATCCTTGCCCAATAGGAAGAAGGTCTTGAGGTGGAACTTTTTGGCCTCAACACTAACCAGTAGGTGTGGCATAAATTTAATACTGTTATCAGCCAGGTAACACCATTTCTGTTGTAATGTATAGTGAGGTAGCATGCTTTGGGATGCTTTTTAGCAGCAGAGACTGGAAATCTGGTTTGGATTAATGAGAAGAGGAATGCTGCTAAATACTGAGAGATCCTGGATAAAACTCTGCTAGCCTCTGTCAGAGCTTAAATTGGGGAGGTAGTTCATCTTTCAGCAGAATTATCTGCAGCTTAATGTGAAAAAGCCTAAGGAGCTGGTGGTAGACCTGAGGAGAACTAAGGCACCGGTGACCCCTGTTTCCATCCAGGGGGTCAGTGTGGACATGGTGGAGGATTACAAATACCTGGGGATACGAATTGACAATAAACTGGACTGGTCAAAGAACACTAAGGCTGTCTGCAAGAAGGGTCAGAGCCGTCTCTATTTCCTGAGGAGACTGAAGTCCTTTAACATCTGCCAGACGATGCTGAGGATGTTCTACAAGTCTGTGGTGGCCAGTGCTATCATGTTTGCTGTTGTGTGCTGGGGCAGCAGGCTGAGGGTAGCAGACACCAACAGAATCAACAAACTTATCCGGAAGGCCAGTGATGTTGTGGGGATGGAACTGGACTCTCTCACGGTGGTGTCTGAAAAGAGGATACTGTCTAAGTTGCATGCCATCTTGGTCAATGTTTCCTATCCACAACATAATGTACTGGGTGGGCACAGGAGTACATTCAGCCAGAGACTCATTCCACTGAGATGCAGCACAGAGCGTCATAGGAAGTCATTCCTGCCTGCGGCCATCAAACTTTACAACTCCTTCCCTTGGAGGGTCAGACACCCTGAGCCAATAGGCTGGTCCTGGACTTATTTCCTGGCATAATTTACATATTACTATTTAATTATTTATGGTTTTATTAATGGTGCAACTGTAACGAAAACCAATTTCCCCTGGGATCAATAAAGTATGACTATGAGACAACGACCCAAAACACACTGCCACAGCAATATGGAGTGACCCCAGATGAAAAAAAAATTGATGTCCTTGAGTGGCCCGGTCAGAGTCCTGACCTTAAATCAATCGAACATCTCTGGCAAGACCTCAAGATTGCTGCTCCACTGCCGCTCCCCAACTAACCTGGCACAGCTTGAGCAATTCTGCAAGGAAAAATGGGCAAATCTTGCTCCATCACATTGTGCAAGGCTAATAGGGACTTATTTAAAAAACCTATTGGCTGTAATAGCTGCGAGAGGTGGTTCATTGAGCAAAGGGGGAGGAATACTTTTGAACTGCTAACATTTCAGTTTTTGAATTATTAGTTTTTCATGCTTTACAATTTTCCATATTTTTGAGCTCTGCTTTGAAAAATGGAGCATGTGATTCACAAATAAAAATTGTCAGTGAAATTGATCAAAATCTGTGCTGTAATGTTAATTTATGTGAACCAAGGGGTGGGGGCTGAATACTTCTACAAGGCACTCACTGTACATCACACGTCACAAATGCAATTCTTTGGCGTACAAATAAAGTACGTTTGTACTTTACAAATCACTCAAACTGCAATTGTTTTGCAAAAATATCAAACTTTTGAAGAACAATCATCTCCAAATATCAGGTCAATGCATAATAATAAGATTTTAGCTAATAAAATCTATTTGGGAGATTTCCAAGTGAATGCACATGTTCTAGTATTAGTTAAAAACATGTTAAACAAAAGTCAAAAAGGAATTATTAAAATTCACACAATTGGACTATTGGAGCTTATTTTTGTTTCAGAAATTTTTACATTGAATGGTTTACACTGAAAGCATGTCTATACTATTAGCAAGTTTGATAGTTATATAATTAAGAGATTTGCAACAGAACATTTTTATCAGCTTCATTTTGCTAATGTAGTACAATTACTAACGCAATGATTTGAATTGCAGCCGCCTTATACGGGTATCAATCAGTGGCTTCGCAGAGCTTCAACGGCTGGACACTAGCTTAAATCTTGGATTACAATATTGCCATTCAAATTCCTCGTTGTTGCAGGTTTGCAAAAAAAAAGTATTACTTACAAGAGTGGGTTCAGAAGGATGGCAAAATCACTAGAAGGTAGAATGCCTTCTTCTGATGGGAGCTCTTTTAACAGGATTAAATACTGCAGGATCAGATAAACAAGACAAATCAGCAAGGACAGTTCTAGAGACAACTCAAGAAGGCAAAACTGTGCCTATTACTGTGCAAAAGACACCAATTGCTAATGCTGTAAGGAACAGAAAATCTACTACATGAAATGCTTCTGAACAAGAAACAGCAAGGATAAGAAGACCCTGTTGGGAGTTATATACAGGACTCTGAACAGTAGCCAAGATGTGGAGCACAAATTATAATGCAAGGTAAAAAAGGCATGTAAAAAGGGAAATGTTACGATAGTCATGTGGGATTTCTATATGCAGATACACTGGAAAAATCTGGTTGGTGCTGGATCTCCTGAGAGACAGTTTGTAGAATCCTATGAGATGGCTTTTTTCCTTATGGGACAAATCTCAGGTCTGCACAGTGTGTACAAACTTCGATAATAAATGTACTCTGAATCTTTCAGAGCAGTGTATGGTTGAGCCCATTAGGGAAAAAGCATTGCTGGATTGGGTGTTGTGTAATGAACCAGATTTGATTAGAGAGCTTAAGGTAAGGAAATTCTTAGGAGGCAGTGATCATTATATGATTGTATTCACCCAACAGTTTGAGACGGAGAAACTAAAATCAGATGTATCAGTATTACAGTGGAGTAAAGTCAACAACAGAGGCATGGGAGTAGCTAGCCAAAGTTGACTGGAAGGGGACACTCTCAGGGATGATGACAGAACAGAACTGGCTGGAGTTTCTGGGAGCAATCTGGAAGGTGCGGGATAGATCCATCCCAAAGATGACGTATTCTAAAGGGAGGATGAGCCAACTGTGGCTGACAAGGGGAGTCAAAGACAGCATAAAAACAAATGGGCAGGCACATAATAGAACCAAAATTAGTGGGAAGCTACAGGATTGGGAAGCCTTTAAAAACCAAAAAGCAGTAAGGAGAGAAAAGAAAAATTATGAAGGTAAAGTAGCCATTAATGTTAAAGAGGACAGTAAAAGATTTTTTCAGATATATGAATAGTTAGAGAGGTGAGAGTGTTTATCAGACACTGGAAAATAATGCTGAAGAGGTACAGTACTGTACAAAGTGTTAGACACATACATATATATATCTAGGGTACCTTAGACTTCTGTATTTATCAATGTGGACCAGACTGTGAGCTTATAAATCTGGTGTGAGCAAAAGATGTTGGGAATGGTGAGGGTGGAACACTGCGGGAGAGGTGTGGGACAAGTGACAGAGAAGGAGTGTCAGGGGTGGGGGTTGGCACCAATGCGGATACGCTCAGCCCTGAGACACCAAGCGAGGTCATTTGATTCCAAGCATTTAGTTTATTCATCATTACAGAATGTCTCTCTGGTTCTTTTCCCAACCATGATTCCCCTCTCTCCACCACCCTTAGTCCACAACAGAGACGCATATGAGAATTAGGTTGATCATCACTCACATATGTCATTGAAATGTGTTCTATTTTGCAGCAACAGTAGTGCAATATATAAAATTACAACAGTACTCATATGTGCCTAAGACTTTTGCACAGTACAGAAGTAACAGAGAACAAAGATATGGCAGATGCACTAAATAAGTATTTTGCATCAGTCTTCACTATGGAAGACACCAGCAGTATGCCAGAAATTTGAGTGTCAGAGGTAGAAGTGAATGTACTGTGGTTGCTTTTGGATACTGAACCACTGAACACTACCTCACTTTATTTGCACTACTTATTTAATTTAACATATGTATATATTATGTATTGCAATGTACTGCTGCTACAAAACGAACAAATTTCACAACATATGCCAGTAATGTTAAACCTGATTCTGATTTTACCAGGAAGATGGTGCTTGGGAATCTGAAAGGTCTATAGGTAGATAAGTCAGCTAGTCCAGATGGAGTGCACCTGTTGTTCTCAAAGAGGCAGCTGAAGACATTATAGAGGCATTAGTAGTGATCTTTCAAGAGTTACAAAATACTGGAATGGTTCTGGGTGTCTGGAAAATTGCAAATGTCACTACGCTCTTAAGGAAGAGGCAAAAGACATGAAATTATTGATGAGTTAGCCTGATTTCAGTAGTTAGGAAAATGTTGGGAGTTCATTATTAAAGATGAGGTTTCAGGGAATGTGATAAAATAGACTGAAATCAAGATGGTTTCCTTAAGGGGAAATCTTGCCTGACAAATATGTTGGAATACTGAGGAAATAAAAGGTGGGATGGACAAACAAGAGTCAGTGAATGTTGTTTACTTGGATTTTCAGAAGGTCTTAACAAGGTGCCACACATGAGGATGCTAAACAAGATAAGGGCCCATGGTATTACAGGCAAGATACTAGCATGGATAGAAGACTGGCTGACTGGCAGGAGGCAAAGAGTGGGAGGGGAATAAAGGAGGCCTTTTCTGGTTGTCTGCCAGTGACTAGTGGTGTTCTGCAGAGATCAGTGTTGGGACCACTTCTTTTCGTGTTATATGTCAATGATTTTGATGATGAAATAGATGGCTTTGTGGCTCTGTTTGCGGATGATAACAAGATAGATGGAGAGGAAGGTAGTGTTGAGGAAGCAGGGAGTCTGCAGAAGGATTTAGACAAATTAGGAGAATGGGCAAAATGGTGGTGGTCAGAATATAGTGTAGTGAAGTCTATGGTCATGCAGTTTGGTAAAAGGAATGAAGGCAGAGAGTATTTTCTAAATAGGGAGAAAATTCAGAAATCTTAGTTGTAAAGGAACTTGGAAGTCCTTGTACAAGCACCTTCTCCTTAGCAATCCTAAAGGTTAACTTGCAGGTTGCGGGAGTGGTATGGAAGGCAAATACAATATTAGCATTCACTTTGAGAGGACTAGAATATAAAAGCATGAATGTAACACTGAGGCTTTATAAAGCACGGGTCAAACTGCACTTGGAGAATTGTGAGCTATTTTGGACCGTTACCTAAGAAAGGATGTGCTGGCATTGAAGAGGATCCAGAGGAGGTTCATGAGAATAATACCAGGAATGAAAGGGTTAATATATGAGGAGCGTTTGATGGCTCTGGGCCTGTATTCACTGGAGTTAAGAAGAAAGGGGAGGGGGAAATATCATTGAAACCTATCGTATATTGAAAAGCCTAGACAGAGTGGATGTGGAAAGGATGCTTCCAACAGCTTGGGAGTCTAGGAGCAGAGGGCACAGCCTCAGAATACAAGGACATCTCTTTCGAACAAAGATGAGGAGGAAGTTCTTTAGCCAGAAGATGGCAAATCTGTGGAATTCATTGCCATGGATAGCAGTCATTGGGTAAATTTAAAGTAGAAGTTGATAGTTCTTGATTAGTAAGTGCTATGGGGAGAAGGCAGGAGAATGGGGTTGAGAGGGACAATAAACTAGCCATGATTGAATGGTAGAGCAGACTCAATGGGCCGACTGACCTATTTCTGCCCCAATGTCTTATGGAAAGGAAGGGATGCTGTCAGTGTGATGCAATGGGCTTCAGAATGATAACTTGATCTTCTGCACGGCCCAGCATCCAATTTGCACTAATGTTAACAGATTCTGTAACAGCCTGTGTTAGCCCTATTCCACACAACTAGAGTATGGTCTTCCAAAAAACGACTGGACAATAACAACATTGGGATTCAAAATTTTGATATGCTAAAACACTGAAGCTGGTGGAGGAGGATCATATGCCCTCAATAAATGCAGGCATCAAAATTCATGTGCTTATTGGAGCATGAAAGGAAGAAACAACAGGTTCAAATAAATTCTTCTCCTTATCAGTAAAAACAGCCCTATCTGTAAAAAATATGCTTAACAAAAATTCCAAAGGTTAGAAAAAACAGTAATTTGCAAGCCCATCCTGAAGCTTTGGGCACATCAATCATTTTTTGACCAGTAACAAATTAAATCACTGCTGCTAATACTTATTTAATGTTGTTGTAAATAAAGTATTTGACTTTTCTAATTTCAGGGTAAATCCAGATTATTAGACACAATTTATACCCACCTATGCATATTCCTTATAGTTTAACACTTCCCCATGGTGGAAAACACAAAGCAAACAGAAAAATAATGGAATTCATTGATAACAAAATGAAACCAAAGTGTGATTGTATTACAGGAGCCTGAGGAATGTTATTTGAAGGGCATTGATTTTGTACTAAGTTAGTTTAACAGAATGAGTGTTCAATGTTAACACTGTGCATCACTGAAGATAACTAAAATTTGGCCATCAAAAGGATAGAAATAAACTCCCACTGACCAATGCCACACAATGATATCAAACGGAGCACTTGCTTCAGTCTCCTTTCACATCACGGGGTGAATGGTACTGTTTTTTGTGACCAGAGCAAAATCTGTTCAATCTTTCAACATTTCAGATTATGGTGATTGTTGGCACAATGCTGGTTTCTGTTGCTATAGGTTATATAGGATTTAATTTTTTTTAAATTTGTGTCCAATCATAGAAAATTCCTGTGAGTGGTTAGGGTTTGATCCAAATTCCCAATAAGACAACATTTTCCATAGTAAGCAGTAATTTGTAAACTTCGTCCTATTTTTAAAAATAATATGGAAGCAGAGTTACACTTATGGGTTAAAATGTCTCAAGAGACTGAGCAAAAAATGCATCTCTACATAAGAAGTACAAAACCAAATATTATATTTCTTCACCCACCATATGCAAGTAGGGAGGTTTCAAAATGTTATTGTCGACGTCCTGAATTAATGATAATAGTTTTCTTCTAATGTCACTAGACCTAAATGAAAGTGTATGTATCTGTCCTGCTGCTGTGCAACAGCAGAGGAATTGGAGAATGTCGAGGAGGAGAAAATCGTGCTTTGTCAAATTATCTTCACACAAAATGCTCTTTGCTCCTGAAAGAGAATTGAAATTTAATGATGGAAGTGCAACATAATGGCTCTACTTCAATTTTTTAAAGAACTGGCAAAGAAGTAAAATTAATGCATCACATACATTAATGTATCAAAATAACTCCATCTCAAACTAGTCATTTTCAAACTCAAATAGTTTTTTTTCCCTTAATACATTTGTTCTTAGTTATTTTAGAACTGTAGTATCAAAAACTCCCCATATCTTGTTTCTTTATCAAGTGTATTTACTGAGCTTCAGCCTTCTGGATTAGACAAATCCTTGTGGCAAGAAGTTCCACAGATACTCTCTTTCACCACCCCAAATTGCCTTACTACTTCTCGGTCTATAAAGAAGACCAGTATAATGAGGAAAGCATAATTTATTAGGCAAATACTACCATTACAAATTACCAGATCATTCATAATTGTATACAACTAACTTCAGTTTCTTCTAGGTGCCTGGAATGCACTGTCAGAGGAGGTGGCAGAAGCAGATATGAGAGTAACATTTAAGAGGCATTTACACAGACACATAAACAGGCAAGAAATAGAGGGATAGCAACTGTGTGCAAGCAGCTGGGACTAGTTTAATTTGACATCATGGTCAGCACAGACTTGGTTGGCTGAAGGACCATACTTCTTAGTGGGAAGCAGAGCAGTAAAGCTTGGATAGAGACCTTTAGGCCACAATGTTCTGCTGAGCTAATTAAGCTAATAAAGCATAATAAACGAATCCCTTCTTCCTGCACGTGGCCCATATTCCTCCGTTTTCTGCAATGAAGAGCCCTTTAAACACCTCTATCACACTTGCCTTCACCACCACTCTTGGCAGCTCATTCCAGGCACCCATCACTCAGTGTAAAAGTCATGCCTTACACCTCTTCTTTGAACTTTCCCCCGTCACTTTCAATGCATGCCTTCCACTATCAGATATTCATCCCTGGGAACAAGATGCTGGTTATCTATACCTCTCATAGTTTTATTAACTTCTCCCCTCAGTCTTTGCTGCTACACAGAAAACAACCTAATTACCTAACCTTAACTACCTTGCCCCATAAAACATGCTGTCGAATGCAGGCTCCTTCGTGGTAGACTTCCTCTGCACCCTTTCCAAAGCTTCCACATACTTCCTTTAAGGGAAAGGTGTTTTATGTTTTTACGTACTCAAGCTTTCTCTTATTAATCCAGGAACGCTGAAAGCAACTAAGTACCTCTGGTCAAGATTAAATAAATAAGCACAATCTTGCAACTTCATGGTCTGTTCAGTTCTGATATATTGACTTAAAATGAGCCACTGGAGAGCTAACTGACTGTTATTTAATTTCTAATCCAGCAAATAACATACCTGCTCCAACAGTTGAGTCATTGTTTTCAGTATAATCACCTCCCTCAGGCGTTTGGTTAATACTGACATCAAAGAGGTCTCCTGATCCATGTCCCTCTACTTCCATGAAATCATCCTGAAAATCATCCTTTGCTTCACAAGCATCACTTGATTTTCCAGTGGGAGTTACCTATAGTGAATACATCATTGTTTACACTGAAAGCTAAGGGTTAACAATAAGTAGATGTAAGTAGTTAGCAATAAGTACCATCTTTAATAGCTTTTACTGCAAACTATTAGTAGTGGCAAACTTCTTGAGAAGAAGTGGAATTGGTAAGAATGGATGCTCTTTCCTCAGGATTATTTTATTTAAATTAATACCATGACACAGTAGACATGACTCCTTTATAGTTATGGTTGCACATAAAACAGAAAGACTATGCACAACTAGATGTTTTTAAGTCACTGCCCACTACAGTGTAACCTACAAAAGCTGTGAAAAATTAAGCTGAAATTAGTTTTTTCCAACCCTAGGATAAGGTGAGCCATACTGGAGGAAAACATGGTCCATGCGGTTATAAGGGACAACTGCAGAAGCAACGCCTTTGTGTTGAAGCATCTTTATATGCAACATAAACTAATCTTTTCTTTCTTCAGTTGGTGATAAACCTGTTAAGTCATTCCACTGTTTACATTTTTGTTAAAGATCTCCTTATTAAATTGCTATTTTACCAGCTAATATTAGAAATTACCAGAAGTAGCCATGTAATTCCTCAGTAATAAATGGAACAGGAGAAATGAACTCATCCTTGGTTATGTCTTTCCTCAGCCAGCATAAGTCCAGAAGTTGGTTCCCAGCTTCACTTTGTTAGATTACTATGTGTCTCTCTACATAAGTAGAAGCTTTAGACAATGAAAAGAATTCTAACTCTTTGCTTCAAATCTACTTGAAGTCCCTCATCTAACTGATCACGTGATATAAGATTTCAACTTCTGTCAAAATATAACTATAGATACAATGGGCTAAATGGGAAATTGTGACTGATTTCTTTATTATATGTTAGATGGAATTTGAAAAGGGAAATATGTTCATGAAAGAATACGAAAGGTATGAAATTTATCTGACACTAATGATATGCACAATGCTGTTTACAAAAACAGATGAGGGGTCTCAGCCCAAAATATTGACTGCTCGTTCCTCTCCATCGATGTTGCCTGAGTAGCTGAGTTCATCCCAGCACTGGGTGTGTGTCTTTCTGCTGTATTTACATAAAATCCTGGGTCCAGATGAAAGGTCTTGGCCCAGAGTGTCATCTATTTATGCTGCCTGACCTACTGAGTTCCTCCCAGCACTTTGTGAGTTTTTTTCTGAATTTCCAGCATCTGTAGAATCTTTTGTGTTTACATTTACAAAATTGAATTTTTCTTATACAAACAGCGAGGCTCTCAAAAGATTTGTCTTTCACCCTCAAGAACTTTCAGTTAATTTCTTACCAGTTGTTTGCAAACTTGCACAAGGTCATTCATAAATCTTGCTGGGAATAATTGAAGGAAGAGAACAGATGAGCTCTTTCTTGGCCAGTGCTGCTAAAATGATGAAAGAAACAGTTCACTTCAGAGAGAAAGAATTTTTATAGCCCACTTTGGAAACATTTTAGATGGACAGTAACATCGTAAGATCACTTCCAAAGACAGAATGCATGTTAAAACTAAAAACATGACCAAAAGGTCAAAAGCTTTAAGTTTCTCAGGGTCAATATCACAAATGACCTGAACCTGGTCCAACCAAGCAGAGTCCACTGCCAAGAAGGCCCACCTGCGCCTTTACTTCCTGAGAAAACTAAAGAAATTTGGCCTGTCCCCTAAAACCCTCACTAATTTTTATAGATGCACCGTAGAAAGCATTCTTCTAGGGTGCATCACAACCTGGCATGGAAGTTGTCCTGTCCAAGACCGAAAAAAGCTGCAGAAGATCGTGAACACAGCCCAGCACATCACATAAACCAATCTTCCATCTTTGGATTCACTTTACACCGCACGCTGTCGGGATTATCAAGGACACGACCCACCCAGCCAACACACTTTTCGTCCCTCTTCCCTCCGGGAGGAGGCTCAGGAGCTTGAAGACTCGTACAGCCAGATTTGGGAACAGCTTCTTTCCAACTGTGATAAGACTGCTGAACGGATCCTGACCCGGATCTGGGCCGTACCCTCCAAATATCCGGACTTGCCTCTCGGTTTTTTTGCACTACCTTACTTTCCACTTTTCTATTTGCTATTTATGATTTATAATTTAAATTTTTACTATTTACTATCGATTTGTAATCCAGGGAGCGGGAAGCACAGAATCAAATATCGCTGTGATGATTGTACATTCTAGTATCAATTGTTTGGTGACAATAAAGTAAAGTAAATTAGATAAGATGCTAACATTCACATGAAAATTTTCAGCTTTAAAATGCCTAAAATGATCATTGTAAATCGAAATGCCAGGAATAAATGAAACAGTGCATAACAATGAAAGAGAGAAGTAGCATTAATAGAGCACCTCAATGAGCATTTCAGACATACCCCAAATCCTTCACCAAAGATTAATTTGCTTAGAATGGAATGACTCTCATATATTAAGCAAAACCGACTGTCACAATAAGATCGCATTGACAGCAACAGAACCAATTGATCAGTAAACTTATTTTTAACTGAGGAAAGAACAGTAGCAAGAATTCCAAGAGTATCTTGCTCTTTTCTTAGTAATGAAATGTAATCTTTTATATCAAACTGAAACATACATACACACATACAGAACTTAACAACTTTTCACAAGGGATGGCACTAATTTGTTCACTTGAATCTTAAGGTGAGACTTCAGCCTGGGACTTCTGATTCATTGACTGTGCACATGCAACCTTAACTAGCGAAGTATAATTAGCCCTTTATTAGCCTATATATGGCTGTGATCTTTTAAGGAGGCTGAATATATTAGCATATTGCATTTGTGGACAAACAACTGAGCAGAGTAGAATACCTTAACGTGAGAGTGTAGACATTTTGTGCATATATTAACCAGCATTTTCACAGAGCTGAGCTTTATCTCTTCATTAAGATCATTTCTGGTGGTAGGAATGTGTTCACCAGCATCCAGCATTAGGGACTAAAAAAGAGAGCAAAATGTTATCTCAATTTATACCACAAATTGCATGTAAACAAAAATTTCTCATTGAAAATATATGCTGGGATTGAATTTCCTGAACTCTGTTGCACCAGCTGTAAATCTTATGTGCACTATGCTTAGCCAGGCCTTCCTGCACTAACAATCCTGCCCACACTAGCATAGACTAGTTTTTGTCCAGCCCAGGCATTCCTGCCAGAACCTGCACCAAAAAAGTAAAAGATTTGGCTGGATTCCTAGTTACCAAACCCGAATCCTTCTGGCTGTTACAAAACAACAATCAGAAATACCCAGCGTAATCCTTGAATATTTTCAAAGAATTCATGTCATGATATACACATATATGTTTATGTGTCTCTTAGATACACATTTCTTCAATTGTTATAAAAACAGACTGGAGGTGGAGCAGACTTGATACACACTGTCAAGCTATGTTAGGAAGTCACATTAAGAGGAGCCCATTTTGCAGGCCAGATGTCTTTTTGACTGCTGATTCTGTTATTACCAATCACCAAGCTGATCAGTACCATTAGAAACATAGAAAACCTACAGCACTATACAGGCCCTGCCACCTACAAAATAGTGCTGAACATTTCCATACCTTAGAAATTAGCTAGGCTTACCCATAGCCCTCTATTTTTCTGAGCTCCATGTACCTGTCCAGGAGTCTCTTAAAAGACCCTATCATATCCGACTCCACCATCGCCGCCGACAGCCCATTCCACGCACTCAGTACTCTCTGCGTAAAAAAACTTACCCCTGACATCTCCTCTGTACCTACTTCCAAGCACCTTAAGACTGTGCCCTCTTGTGCTAGCCATTTCAGCCCTGGTAAAAAGCCTCTGACTATCTACACGATCAATACAATTCATCATCTTATACACCTCTATCAGGTCACCTCTCATCCTCCGTCGCTCCAAGAAAATAGGCCGAGTTCACTCACCCTATTCTCATAAGGCATGCTCCCCAATCCAGGCAACATCCTTGTAAATCTCCTCTGCGCCCTTTTTATGGTTTCCACATCCTTCCTATAGAGAGGCGACCAGAACTGAGCACAGTACTCCAAGTGGGGTCTGACCAGGGTCCTATATAGCTGCAACATTACCTCCCAGCTCCTAAACTCAATCCCATGATTGATGAAGGCCGATACAGTGTATGCTTTTTTTAACCACAGAGTCAACCTGCGCAGCAGCTTTGAGCATCCTATGGACTCGGACCCCAAGATCCCTCTGATCCTCCACAGTGCCAGGAGTCTTACCATTAACACTATATTCTGTCATCATACTTGACCTTTCAAAATGAACCACCTCACACTTATCTGGGTTGAACTTCATCTGCCACTTCTCAGCCCAGTTTTGCATCCTATCAATGTCCCACTGTAACCTCTGACAGCCCTCCACACTATCCACAACACCTCCAACCTTTGTGTCATTAGCAAATTTACTAATCCATCCCTCCACTCCCCCATCATTTATAAAAATCACGAAGAGTAGGGGTCCTAGAATAGATCCCTGAGGCACACCACTGGTGACCGACCTTCATGCAGAATATGACCCATTGACAACCACTCTTTACCTTCTGTGGACAAACTAGTTCTGGATCCACAAAGCAATGTCCCCTTGGATCCACATGCCGCCTTACTTTCTCAGTAAGCCTTGCATGGGGTACCTTGTCAAATGCCTTGCTGAAATCCATATACACTACATCTACTGTTCTACCTTCATAAATGTGTTTAGTCAGATCCCCTCAAAAAATTCAATCAGGCTCCTAAGGCATGACCTGCTTTTCACAAAGCTATGCTGGCTATTCCTAATCATATTATGCCTCTCCAAATGTTCATAAATCCTGCCTCTCAGATCTTCTCCATCAACTTACCAACCACTAAAGTAAGACTCACTGGTCTATAATTTTCTGGGCCATCTCTACTCCCTTTCTTGAACAATGGAAAACAACATCTGCGACCCTCCAATCCTCCGGAACCTCTCCCATCCCCATTGATGATGCAAAGATTATCGCCAGAGGCTCAGCAATCTCTTTCCTCACCTCCCACAGAAGCCTGGGGTACATCTTGTCCGGTCCTGGTGACTTATCCAACTTGATGCTTTCCAAAAGCTCCAGCACATCTCTTTCTTAATATCTACATGCTCAAGATGTTCAGTCCGCTGTAAGTCATCCCTACAATCGTCAAGATCCTTTTCCGTAGTGAATACTGAAGCAAAGTATTCATTAAGTACCTCTGCTATCTCCTCCGATTCCATACACACTTTTCCACTGTCATACTTGATTGGTCCTATTCTCTCATGTCTTATCCTCTTGCTCATCACATACATGTAGAATGCCTTGGGGTTTTCCTTAATCCTGTCTGTCAAGGCCTTCTCATGGACCCTTCTGGCTCTCCTAATTTCTTCCTTAAGCTCCTTCCTGCTAGCCTTATAATCTTCTAGATCTCTATAATTACCTAGTTTTTTTGAACCTTTCATAAGCTCTTCTTTTCCTCTTGACTAAGTTTACAACAGCCTTTGTACACCACGGTTCCTGTAACCTACCATCCTTTTCCTGTCTCACTGGAACATACCTATGCAGAACTCCATGCAAATATCCCCTGAACATTTGCCACATTTCTTCCGTACATTTCCCTGAGAACATCTGTTCCCAATTTATGCTTCCAAGTTCTTGCCTGATAGCCTCATATTTCCCCCTACTGCAGTTAAATGCTTTCCTAACTTGTCTGTTCCTATCCTTCTCCAATGCTATGGTAAGGGAGATAGAATTGTGATCATTATCTCCATAATGCTCTCCCACTGAGAGATCTGACACCTGATCAGGTTCATTGTGCTTCCAATCAAAATGCATAGACACAAGCAAAATAAGCTGATGAATGTGTGGACCATCAGTTATGCACAATGTGAACAACATACGTTGGTTTAAGTATATTAATAAGGAATAAACAATGTAGTCCTACACTAGTTGACCATCCTTAATCAGCTTCAACCAAATTAACAACTTACTGTAGCATAACTTCCATATCATTCCATTTTCCAGCTCATTCTTGAGTTACTAAGCTTTAATTCAACTGAAGTAATTGTGAGAAAAAAAGTAGTAGCAATAACTTAAGGTAGGCAACATAAATGAAACATGCTGAACTTTGTGAGAAATATCTCCATGGCTATATTTTCATCTCCAAAATCAATAAAAATGGGAAATAAAAAATGATTTACTTTTGTTTTTTAAAAATATATTTACAAGGGATAATAGGGTTGGCAAATAAAATTTCAGATGTCTAACCTTGCTCATCAGTGAGCATTCCACTATTTAGTCTCAATTGGGATCCTGAATGTTTGTACTGTTAGTGTACAAGAGCAAACCGCTTCATACACCAGCTAATCTTTAGCAGTATGTAAGCACCAACTCAAATCCAAATCCTAGAACTAAGAGTATTAATGTCACTGTACCACAGTCAGCCACATAGCTTATTCTGATAATTTAATATATTTTTCTTACAGAAGGTCTAACAATGGAAAGCTGATCATAAACATTCCCCACTATTATTTACGGGAGAGTCTGAATTTTAGACGTCAGATTTAAGTAACTGGCTCTTTAGCGTGCCACTTAGCATCTAATTATGTACCTTTGCCTTCTGAAATAGGACCGATGCACATGCATTATCCTCACCGGTAACACCAATATCACAATAACATCGGAGCACTCCAATAATAATGTCTGCACAGCGAACTTTGCATTCTGGTGGAAGCACCTGAAAATTGTAAACAGAGTATTGGTATTGTCAGTTGCATGCAGCCTTTTACTGCAGACTAAAGTAAAAAACACTCTGCACACACTTGAAGAGAATTACTACTTGGAATGTATATGCAATAAAAAAACATTGTCTAGATTTATTTTTAATACTCAACAGGGTTCCTTCACTGTTGCCACAATTCACCCTCAAGCAGCTATTTAAAGATCCTTTTAAACACTTCATTCTAAGCGTAATAATAGTATTTTGTAGTTTTCCTACACAGCAATAATTTAGTTGTGGTTTACATAATAGCTTTCTAAATAAAGTAGAGTTTATACTAGAGTTTATTCTGTAATAAAACTGTATCTGGTATATATCTTTTTTATCAGAAGTAGGTGTTTTATATTTGTTAATCTCTGCTGTAAAATGAACACATTCTGTGTTGCTTGGAAGTAAACGCCTACATTAAGTCGCTGAGACCACACAACGTTTGCACTGTTTACCAAATCAGAAGAGAAAATAAATTATTTGACGCTTCATTTGGATGGGAAACAACTACACTCCCCAGTACATAACAAAAGGACATGTATTCTTGGTCAGTGGTAGTATTTGCATGTTTGCATCAAATGGTTGAGGGAACATGTCCAACTCCAAGGAACTGGAGAAGTTGGTATGGCACAGTGAGAAGTATACTTTTTATGCAGAGATCTTAATTTGAAGCTCTGCCTGTTTTCTCAAAGAGGAGGAAAAGATCCAATAAGACTATCTGAAGAATAGACAATACCTTCATCATCATTTAACTGTCAATCAACATCACCCCCAACAGATTATCTGCTGGTTTATCTCAATTTTAACATAGATAAAAGGCAATGCACAAAACTTTTTGACAATTTTTTCCAGTTATAATGGCATTTCAAAAACTATTTCACTGACTGAAAGTTCTGAGACTACCGAAAAAATATACAGATACAAGCTCATTATTTACTTAACACAGAGCCTCTTTGTAATTTCTTGTGACAGAATACAACCCCTATACTATTTGCACATCATTGCATTCACTTACCCGAGTAGAATGCAAACATTCCACCAATGCCAACAAATATTCTTCCAGTTTTTCTCTCAAAGGTCGCTTGCAACTTATTTTTGATGCCACAGACTCTTTTTCCCTAATCCAAACCATAGTACTACTGCAAGTTGGAATTTCATCAAATGTTGTTTGCAGGAAAAGGCTTTCTGTTTCTGAGAAGACTGTGCTATCTTCATTTAGAGATTCTTCAGCTGGTGCACTTAAAAGAGCATATAATATTAATGCTGATTATTAAATGTGTAACAATTATACCAAAATTGTTAAAACATGTTTAAAACATGCTGGTACAACTGTGTGAGCCAGCACAGCTTTCTTTCAAAGAACAGAAAACGCTTGTGTCTTCCTTCTTGTATCATTATTTTAGTCATTCATAAACTTGCATTGATGTTTAGTGATATAAAACAAGAATTCTAATTCCTGGATTCGAGTTCTTCTTCTTTAAAGAGTTTTATTTGTGCATGAGAAGCCAGAGTTCCCCAAATTCTTCCCCTTCTGCCATAAAAATGCTCTGTTACACTGTGATAATGCCAATCTCTGGTATTCCATCAATGTAGTCATTACACATGTGCCTTAAGGCTCAATATTGAACAAGGAGAATCATAGCTTAGCCAGAAACTCTTCTTACGTGATTGCTTCACATAATACATTTGCTGGAAATCAGACAGGATGGATGAGACAGGGTCTACTGGTCCATTATTTAACAAAATGACAACAACTCAGTAGAAGTAATAGTGGATAAAAACAGTTCGGAGTCATACGAGTTCAGCATTTACTGCTAATGTTTAAAAAGTGCAGGACATACTGGTGAGTAGCCCTCTTGAAAGGTTAACAGACTGGATGTATCAATTTTATCCGATGTTCTACAGAAGATTGTTTTCTTCATTAAAAGTAAGAAAGAGCATTTCAAGATAACTTGTGCTATCATTATACATTAAAACACTTTTGTTCTGATAAACCATGAGATGCTTAGAAAATCAAGGGGTCAAGCAGCATCAATGGAAGAAAATGGACAGCCAATGTGTCAAGATCCTTCATGTTTCTGCAGCATCTCGTGTGCAGCTCCAGATTCCAGCATCTGTAGTCTTTGTTTCTGTGCAAGTTCAATTCTATTATTAATTACAGTATCAAATTTACAATTATGATTTTCTATTCGCAGCTGCAGGAGGAATTAAATTCCATCTAACCATCTTTTTCAAATTTCTCCATCTCCCGTAGTCTTATGGTATAATGTAACTATGGCAAAGGATTTTGTGAAATCAAGAGTAACTTGTAGCATGAAACAATCTTACAATCAATTTTGTTAATATGGATTCAAGAAACTTGCACTTCTATGGAAAATGTCCACAATGCTTCAAATTGTTCTGAACTCCAGAAGTAATTTGGAACATAAGATTTAAGGAAATCCTGGTTGTAAATTATGCCCATTAAATTGACATTCATTGATCAAATAAATACCTCTTTGTAGAAGTCAACTGGAAGAAGTCCATTCCTGATTTGCAGTCCTTCAGTGTCAAAACAACCAAAATTTGAGAGATAAGTTGATTTGGAAAATCTCTATTTTAAAAAAAAATGCACAACAAACTCAATACTTAGCATCAATAAGCAAAAAAAAACTAACAACCTAAATTATTTTATTAACTCATCAGTTAGAGTGAAACAGAAAAATAAATTCCCAACTGCAAGTCAGTAATGCCAGGGTGATATTTTCTGATCTCCAAAGTGATAAAAATTATACAGGTTTCCCCCGCCATCCGAAGGTAGAGCGTTCCTATGAAACGGTTCGTAAGCCGAAATGTCGTAAAGCGAAGAAGCAATTACCATTTATTTATATGGGAAAATTTTGTGAGTGTTCGCAGACCCAAAAATAACCTACCAAATCATGCCAAATAACACATAAAACCTAAAATAACAGTAACATATAGTAAAAGCAGGAATGATATGATAAATACACGGCCTATATAAAGTAGAAATACTTTTCCACAATCATTACTGAACTGTTCTCTGGAGTGAAAATCTCATGCAAGCGCTGTCGGCAGAAAATCTCACTCAAGCGTTGTTGGCAAAAACACGTGCAAGCACTTCCCAGTAACCTTTAAGCTATGAAGCTGCCAAATCCTACCAAATAACACGTAAAAATACACCTCCGATATAAAGTAGAAATAACGTATGTACAGTGTAGTATCACCTATGGGAATCGGGACAGCGCCGAGCAGACTGATGTTGGTGCGTTAGACTGAGTCGTCGGAGTTTGGGTGGTGCCGTGGCCCCCCACCCTCCAGGCTGCTGAGCGATACATTGCTGCGAAGAACGCAGGGGTCCAGCGGTAGCCGGGAGGCACACAGCACATCTTTAAGATAAAAGCCGAAACAAACATGCTAATTAATTAGGTGCTGCCCGTAATTGTCGGCCCAGATCAGTGCTGATTTCCGATTGCGTTGTCTCTGATCTGCGCCGACAGTTACGTGTCGGCAGCACCTAATTAATTAGCATGTCTATTTCGGCTTTTTTCTTAAAGATGTGCTGTGTGCCTCCCGGCTACCTTTGCATTCTCCGCGAATCGGTATCTGTCCGTGGCCTGGGGGTTGGGGTGGTGGGACACTGGGGTGTCATCTTGTCATCTGTTTCCATTAGAGCAGGCAGCTCATCTTCTCCTATGACTGCCCGCCTCGATGTCGAAGGTCGAGGTTCGTCGTCTGCTGTGGCTGATGTGGAAGGCTTGCTTGACTGCCGAGCCTCGCGTATTTTTCTATCACACAGTTCTTTAATAAGGACTCAAACCATCCTGCAAATATCCCCTAAACCGACGTATCCTTTCAAAATTAAAGTCGTACTTTATCATTACTCATTCGGTTTCGATTGTTATCCTTTTTTCTTCCAATTGCATCAGCTCTTCATCTGTCAGTTCTTGGTGATGGGATGCCAAAACCTCTTCAACATCATCTTCGTCAACTTCCACAAGCCAAACTCACGTTGTCCTTACTTCGTTCACCACGATCAAAACGCTTAATTATGTCTAGTTTTACTGTAAGTGTAACACCCTTACAAGCTCTTTCAGGCCTTTCCGATACCATAGAACTCATCTTGCAAACAGCTGCTCACAGGCTCGTGTTTAAGTAATGCCAACGAGAATCCGGGGGACAGCGGCTGCTCGGGGTGCGCTGCCTTTTATCGCGCGCTGAACTTTTTTTTCGCAACAGTGAAAACATCTTCTGAAAGCAAAAACAGGGTACTAATGTAGGTCTTTCGTAACAGTGAGGTTTCGTAAAGCGAACGTTCGAAAAGCGGGGGACACCTGTAATTAAAAGACTTCCAAAAGGGCAATTAGGAATGGACAATTAAATGTTGGCTCAGTGTGCAAAGCCCACATCACTTGACAGAATGAAAGAAAAACTTTTGCAGCCAATGAAGGAGTGTAAGAATCATTTCATCTGATTAGTGTTCAAATGATATTATTAAGGAACATATTCTATCCTTTACCCTTGATCATTTAAGTACTACTGCATCAAACTAGCACAGTAGATGAAATTCATTCCATTCCTAGCAAATAGTCATTAAAACACTCAAAAATGTCTAGAGGTACCGAGGAGAGCATTCCAACTGGCTGCATCACTGTCTGGTATGGGGGTGGTGGGGCTACTGCACAGGATTGAAGCAAGTTGCACAGGGTTGTAAACTTAGTCAGCTCCATCATGAGCACTAGACTCCGTAGTATCCAAGACATCTTCAAGGAGCAATGGCTCAAAACAGTAGTGTTCATTATTAAGGAACCCCCCCCCCAAGTCATGCCCTGTTCTTATTGCTACCATCAGGAAAGAGGTTATAGAAGTGTGAAGGCACACACTCAATGACTCAGGAACGATTCTTCTCATCTGCCGTCTGATTTCTGAATGGACATTGAGCTCATGAACACTATCTCACTACTTGTTTATTTCTGTGTTTGCACTGCTTATTTAACTATATATACACACACATACACAGACAATCCTATGTTGTTTTGTTCTACTTTCACTGCTTAAACTAAGACTGTAAAATCCAGTACCTAGTTATTATTGAATAATTAATTTAAAAAACCCGCAGCTCTAACTTCCAAATCAAGCACACTAACCTGCAGACAACAGATGGAATCTCTGCATTTTCTTCAGCATTTTCATCTGCTTGATATGCCAATAACCACTGCATTACTGCTTCTCTAAGACTCAGCGGCCTATCACTCACGGACATTGGATAATTTTCAACAATACCATCAATTCGTTCTGGTAATGTGCATCTTGCCAATGCTTGAGAAAGGCACTTAACCGCAGAGCTAGAGAGGAAACAAAAACTGTTTATAAGAGTCTCATGCCTGGGCCACGAGAAAAATATCCCTATATTACTCTTCCAACCATCTACTTAATCAGCACTAATCATATTAATTTGTCCAAATACAAGAAACAAGGAAAAGATATCAACTGAAACTATGCCAATTATTATACAGTTAACCACAAATAATCTGATTATACATAATGATTTATTTTCTTTCACTTTATTTCCAAGCAATTACTCAGATTGCACAAGTAAATAAAAATAACAAGTCGCTATCTGAAAGTAAAATTAAATAACTGCATATCTTTGTAAGGAATCCTTTCAATAGTTTTTCAATGTTTTTCTCTTACATGAGTTTTAAACTAATGATATTGCTAGTCTTTGTTCATGTACAAGCAGAAAACAAGCTATCCATTGGGCGAGTTTCAACTCCTTTTAATTTGTTTGGGTGAAGTTCCTTTATCTTATGTTGAATATTTCACCATTCAGAGTCCCAACCCATATAAAAGTGACACAGCTTAACTCCCAACAGACATCAGGCCATATTAACCCATCCACCCTTCCTCATTGAACCATCTCCTGGTTCACCTTCCACCTCTTCTGTTCATAGCTGAAAGTTATTTTACAGAAGATTTCATGTATTTAAAGTCAGTTGACATGATTGACGAACTCTTTTCAGATTGCCTAAAACATTGTCAATTACAATTTGGTGTTGGAAATTGGACCAAAAGCATTCAAATAAAATGTATCAATGAAAATAAACATGGACAAGAAATGTTTGCCATGATGGTCTGCTAATCTATTGCTACGAGTCTTCGGAAGAGATGAAGGAATAAACTAATTTTTCCTTGGAGATGTTTATGTTAACACTTGCTGCTTTCTTGGCAGTAACGCCAACCCAGCTGAGGCGAGTGATTAAATACAAGACTAAACTGATACACATGAATTCACTTCTAGGCAATGTAAGTTATTGAGGCAGAACTGCTACATTCTAACATTTAGATTGATTAATAGCTTGGAAATGTAATGCCCATCTGTTCTCATAACAGGAGAAAGGAAAAAACTGAAATGTTAAAATTGTTAGAGAACTAAAAACAATACAAGAAATTCAACAAAGATGAAGTAAATGATTACAACCCTGAAACTTCACTGATATTTAACTTACCTGGATGGTTTGCATGTGGATCCTGAAAAGATTTTCCAAAAGTCAATGTCTGGATTGGTTAGGTTCCCTTCAAGAATTGCCTCCAGCAGCTGGAAGCTTTCAGCCTCAGTCTGATGTGAGCTGATGCTCCGAAGTGAGATGGCCCAGATTTTGGCCCAGAGTTTCTGTAGGTCTAATTTCTGTGCAGTATTAAGTGCCGATTTCAATCTCTGGCAGACAGCAACCTCACGGAGGCAACAAAGAACATAAGGAATTCTCTCTCTATGTCTTTGTTGAGAAAGGATCTGATGCAAAGTGGTCAAAAGAGGAACAAGCTCACAGTTGGGCAAGCTTGATGGATATTTTGCAACTAGAACAGTGGTGATCTGTAACCTAAGGAAAAACATGGAGAAGTTTGCAGTCATTCATAGTACTCTTAATATTCTTTAGAACAGGAATTCCTAAATAACTCTTATTATGCGCTGCCTGCTTCTAATGTTGAAGTTGCACATGCTTTGCCACCAATAGTAATTATATTCAACAACCTAATTTTTAAAAATTAAAATTGTAACATAAACTTACAAGAAGAGTGTATTTTTTAAACTTTATTTGCATTACAAGATTTATTCTATTTAAGATAAACACTAACAAGCCCTAATTATTGGTCCTTATCCTGCTTCTCCAATAGTTTATAAAGATTCTGAGGAGACTTGGTATGTCACCAAAGACGTGCAAATTTCTACAAATTTACTATGGAGAGCATTCTAATTGGTTGCATCACCATCTAGTATGGAGGGGCCTCTACAAAGGATTAGGAAAAGCTGCAGAAAGTTGCACCCCAGCATCGAGAACATATTCAAAAGGTGACATCCGTCCCATCACCCAGGACATGCCCTCTTCTCATCGTTACTATCGAGGAGGAGGTACTAAAACCTGAAGACACCCACTCACTGTCTTAGAAACAGCTTTTTCCCATCCATCAGATTCCTGAATGGACAATGAACACTACCTTTTTTTTTGCTCTCTTTTTGTACTACTTAATTTTACTTTAATATATATTTGATATTGTAATTTATTGTTTTAAACATGATTTAGTATTGCAATGTATTGCCGCGCAAAGCAACAACTTTCATGACATATGCCAGTGATATTAAACCTGATTCTGATTCATAATCAAATGATCAGGGGACAGTCAAGCTACTGTAGACACCTGCTCACAGGTGAGGCCCAGCATTCCAGGGGTTACCATACACGACAAAAACTGCACAGAAGTCAGATATACTTTGGGGAAACACGGAAGCATCCTGTTTGCCCTGCCACCACAAGCCAAAAGCTAATTAAAGGGAGCAAGAAGCAGGGCTGTAATGTTCATATTGCTTTGGGGTTGAGATAACATGCTGCTTTACTTACTACAACTATTTGCTTTAATTATCCAATGCCATGCATTGCACATTAAATATACCAGAACATTAGTCAAGTCAAGTCAAGTCACTTTTTATTGTCATTTCGACCATAACTGCTGGTACAGCACACAGTAAAAATGAGACAGCATTTTTCAGGACCATGGTGCTGCATGAAACAATACAAAAACTACACTGAACTACATAAAACAACACAAAAACTACACTAGACTAGAAACCTACCCAGGACTGCATAAAGTGCACAAAACAATTCAAGCATTACAATAAATAATAAACAAGACAATAGGCATAGTAGAGGGCAGTAGGTTGGTGTCAGTCCAGGCTCTGGGTATTGAGGAGTCTGATGGCTTGGGGGAAGAAACTGTTACATAGTCAGGTCGTGAGAGCCCGAATACTTCGGTGCCTTTTGCCAGATGGCAGGAGGAAGAAGAGTTTGTATGAGGGGTGTGTGGGGTCCTTCACAATACTGTCGGCTTTACGGATGCAGCGTGTGGTGTAAGTGTCTGTAATGGCGGGAAGAGAGACCCCGATGATCTTCTCAGCTGACCTCACTATCCACTGCAGGGGCTTGCGATCCGAGATGGTGCAATTTCCCAACCAGGCAGTGATGCAGCTGCTCAGGATGCTCTCAATACAACCTCTGTAGAATGTGGTGAGGATGGGGGGGTGGGAGATGGACTTTTTTCAGCCTTCGCAGAAAGTAGAGACGCTGCTGGGCTTTTTTTGCTATGGAGCTGGTGTTGAGGGACCAGGTCAGATTCTCCGCCAGGTGAACACCAAGAAATTTGCCTCACTCTTGGAAGAATGTGGAAGCATTGGAAAGCGTACAGAGGAGATTTACCAGGATGCTGCCTGGTTTAGAAAGTATGCATTATGATCAGAGATTAAGGGAGCTAGGGCTTTACTCTTTGGAGAGAAGGAGGATGAGAGGAGACATGACAGAGGTATACAAGATATTAAGAGGAATAGATGGAGTGGATAGTCAGCACCTCTTCCCCAGGGCACCACTGCTCAATACAAGGGGACATGGCTTTAAGGTAAGGGGTGGGAAGTTCAAGGGGGATATTAGAGGAAGGTTTTTAACTCAGAGTGTGGTTGGTGCTTGGAGTACACTGCCTGTGTCAGTGGTGGAGGCAGATACAGTAGTGAAATTTAAGAGACTACTAGACAGGTATATGGAGGAATTTAAGGTGGGGGGTTATATGGGAGGCAGGGTCTGAGGGTCGGCACAACAATGTGGGCTGAAGGGCCTGTACTGTGCTATACTACTCTATGTTCTATGTTAAATTTGATGTTCTTAACAATCTCTACAGAGGAGTCGTCGATGTTCAGTGGAGAGTGGTCGCTCCGTGTCCTCCTGAAGTCAACAACCATCTTGTCATTACTGATCCTGTGTACCTAATAAAGGTCTCACCCATAAGCTCTGGGGTAAGATTTCCAATTTGGAAATCCAAGTTTTAGAATTTTAAAAGTTCAAAATTTAAAAGAAAATAATCTTTAAAAAATCAAGTCTACATTTACAAATACGAATAGAAACCACTAATGGTATTTTTATTCTGCCAAGGGTAACTCAAGAGTGGTTGAATAAGAAAAAAATGTTATGGCCATTTTCAGTATAAAAATGACACAGTACATCATTTTTGTTATATTGTATATATATTGTCCACTCTTCTCCACTAGTTCTATTCTCCTTGTCTATTCCTGTTGGAACCACTGTGTGATAAGGAGCACTGACAAAGTCAAAAAGCAGGATATTCAATCAAGTACAACAATGATCAGTGTTGGGCCTCAGTATATATTACATAACTGTTCGCTTTTCCATTGTTGACATTATAGATATTTTCTAGGAAAATACTAGAAGGCCCTCCACTGATCAGGGCCAATCATAGATGTTGCATCCTGGCTCTCATGCAAGCCAGGGCAGCACGATATGGAGAGCAAGCCATTGCCCATGCAACAGGCTCCCTGTCTCCATGCTAATGAATCCAAAGGAGTGACAGAGATTGATACAGGTTGGCACCAGTGCTGTTGCAGGAGATGCAGTCAGCATTGAACTGAACATAGGGACTCCAGCTCTGGATTTTTCGTCAGGGTTTACTCCCGAAGCCTTTTATATGAGTGAGTATAACCACAAGGCAGCAGAGGCTTGAGATCAGAGTTTTCATTCTCCTAGGTGAGCTACCAACAACAGCTGATGAGCCCCTTCTGCCTGAAGCGACTGCTTTTAAGGGACCAGTAACCTGCACTTGCCCCTTCTCGTCAGTAGGAACGGTTCCGCTGGGCTTAGTAACTAAGCCATACATGAAGGCCAAGATTTGGACTTGGTTTCCCAGAAGCTATTTGAAACGCATACCATTGGGAACATTTAATAGGTAGTAAGAGCTTATCCCCACCCAGCTATGATAACCTTAAGGAACCAGGAAAATATTAAACAATTACAACAAAAGGGAAAGAGAAAAGGTGAACTGGTTTGGAAAATGTTTAGTTAGAATTGAAAGGCAAACAAGATATAAAGAACTATAGATTTTGCATGTACAGTAGCACTACCACAGAGATGTACAGTTTATTTGTGGATTAGAATATAACAAAATCTTTAACTCTATCTCAAACTTCAACATACTGAATAAGATATTTCCAATCTAATCTAGACACCTTTGTTCAAATTAACAGTAGATACTATAAAGAAGATTAAATGGAAGTTTATTATGAGGTGATATGTAGGTGAGACAGCCCTTAGACCTGGATGGGAAAAATGGGGAAAGAGAAGTGAAAGCTGTTGTGGATTTAGTGTCATTCAACATGGAAATTAATAATAAACTTAATATTTATCACATTTCTAGTTTTATTAATAAACATACCAAGGTATCATATCAAAATCATTCTCTGATTTTTGCAAACCATCTCGTATCACTTCCCATCCCAACTCAATACGTCTTCGTTTGCTCAGTGACCCCTGATGGGAGGGGCTTTGCACAGTATCTACGTTTGTTACTGATGACACAAATACTTTTGAGTCACGATCAAACAGCTGAAAGCAAATCAAAGAAAGGAAACAGACAAAAATGTTATTTATTTCCTTCAGTGTATCCTTAAACATTTTGAACATAATGTGATACGAACAAATATATAGTCTACATATAACAAGGACTTTTTGAAGCTTTTATCAAACAACGTCTCACTCCATAAAAAATATTTATTTACCTGAGGAAGTGTCATTCACACTATCCAGATTTATTTTCCTATACCTGATGACAGATGTCAGCAGCCAGATTGACAAGGTTCTCCTTGACAGCAACATGACGCACTCCTGCTGAGTACTTCCCTCTGCTTCCTATGTGGCTCACTTCACTGATAATTGCTTCATAGAGAGCATAAAGCAGGTTCTGCCAATTTAACCAGTCAGCTGCAAAAGCACCTATTGCACACAAACACAAAATACATGTTTCAAAAGTTTAAAACAAACACATAACGGCTATATTACAGCATGGTAACTATTTTATGATTTTTTTTCTGCTTAGGTTACTGACTTTTGCAACTAAGGGTTCAAATTTAGTGAGTGAAAGGAAGCAGAGATAATTAAAATATTTGACTATTAAGGTCCTACCGAAGTTACAGCATTGTGTAATTATAGCTCCAACAATTTCAGGTCCTGCGATAGGCTGGATCATCCAACCTACTTCCAGAGCCACTGGCTCCGCTGAGCTCACTCTGGACAGCCTCTGGGATCCATGGCCTCCATTCCAGCTGCTCTGTACACAGTCCCTTCCAGCCTCAACTATTTTTACAGTGACTCCGTTAACTAAACCAATCCCATCCTAGAAAAGGAGCAGTGAACTGAAGTGCACCAAAAAATGGGTAATGAAGCAACATTCCTCCCACATGATCTAATGAAGTGACATTTTTTGTTAAAATATATAAGAATTATGTAGTTTAAAGTTTCTTTTAATTAAAAAAAAACATACATATAGTAACGTCTTTTATTTTAGGTTCAAGACCTATTGTTAGAATGCTCTGAGGGAGGGTCAGGGAGCTGAAATGTTATCCCTGTTTCTCTTTTTTCAGATGCTGCCTGACCTATTGACTGTTTACAGCATTTTCTGTTTTTGTTTCAGTATTTCATCATCATCATGCTTTTTTCTGTAAAACCTTTTGTTTAATAAATCTTTCTCGGGTTTCCAGCCAGGTACAGGTATCGATTACAACTGATATTTCGATGACAAACTCTGCCATCTTCATCAGGGATGATGTCTAGGCATGTCTAGTCCAGTGATATTTATACCCCCATAGTCACTACCTCCTGATTGGTTAGTCCTCATCCAATCAGGCTTCCACATGAAAATGGCAGAGTTTGGCATCGAAACATCGGTTATAATCAGTATCTGGACCTGGCTGGATGCCTGAAAAGAGTTTATTCATCACATATACCTGGAAAGCATTAGATCCTTTTCACCTTTTGTGTAGTTTAACATTTTTTTTCTCCCAACATACAAATACACTCAGACCCCGCTTAACTCTGAGGATACACTCTTCAGAGGTGGAGCGCTATGTAAATTAGCCTAGATATATGATATATTACTTTATGTATACACAGTAATTCGTGGAGTGACAAACACGCAAATAGGCCTGACTTGTACATCAGTGGAGTAGTAACACATCACAGCAGCAGCAGCAGCAGAGGGAAGTGGGTGTTGGTTACATCCAAGAGGAGGGACCAGGCTGTGGGTCCTCCTCTAACTCTGGGTTCTTCAAGTAGGCATTGAGAATTGACTGCCTTTTCTCATGTTTCCTCTCATGAAGCAGTTCTCAGAGGAAGGAAATCATGTCAAGAACACCTCTCTTTGCCTTATTGCTTCGCTCCCAGTCAGGGTCATTACCCATGAACACTGCAAATTTTGAAGAGGTGCCAACATCAACGTAACGCTCACCAGTTTCCAAACGCCATATCACTTGCAGTTTCACATCCATGCTAATGCTTTTCTGAGACATATACTACCCTCATTAAAAGTTGCTAGCCGTTTTAAGACATCGTGGGTGAAAAAAATGAAATAAATTGGCAAGGGAGCAAAAACGTTTACTGTAATGGCAGCTGCTCTTGAGAAATTTTTAGTGTTGTTTTGAATGAATTTTTGTCATTTTTTTAAAAGTTCAATAAAGAAGTGAATAAATGCATTGTAACAAATCAGCGCTATGCGGGGTCTGAGCGTATATGCTTACTGACTTTTGCAAGTTATAGCAAGCAATAAAAGTAAATGTTACCATATCTCAATATTGTCTGCCTTGTCCATGATTCAACTTCATTTCTGAAGTTTATTCTCTAGTTTATGTAATGTAATTGATATAGAGAGTAACTTAGAGACAACAGCACAGAATGAGTCCTTTGGCCCATAATGTTCAAGCCAACTTTTTTGACCCTCTACTCTCATCCAAATTGCTCACATTAGAACTGTTACCATCTAAGCCTTGCCTGTTTGACTATACAAATAGCTCTTAAACATAGTAAGCATATTTGATTCCACCATTTTATTTGCATTCCCAATATCAACTATCTGTGTAAAAATACTTAGATACTTTTAAAATTCACTCTTCTCACCTTAAACCCATGCAGTTTTGTTTTTGACACCCCGACCATGGGACAAATAGATTTTCACTTTCTATCCTAACTTTGCCTCTCATAATTATATTTACTTAAGTATGAAATCTAATATTACCGCAAAAAAATGACTTCTTACATCAGTCTTTGAATGCTATGAAGGGCATATTTCTCCGCCATAGAAATGATGCATCTGATAATAGATCAGAACTTTTGTAAACAAATGATACAAGGGAAGGAATATCCTTGCCACATACTGAGCAATAAATCTTCCATGCATAATTGCATCTCTCTGTAATTGAAGAAGATGCTATTGTATTGTAATAGTGTATTATTTGGGCATTGAAAGATTACTTTGCATAGGTTAAATATACACGTTCATTATACAAATGTTTAAAGTATTTCATAAGGGTGTCTTCCTGAAAATCTGGAATAGCTACAGTACATTGAGTACCAACTTATAAAAACACACAGAGTTCTCCAGAAATCAGTCACAGGCATATTGACTAAACATATGCATTTCTCCATTCATTCACAGACACATATTAACTTGTTGTCCACTGGTAACGTCAAAATTCATTTATCTGTATGTTGCAGAGGACAGCTTATAATCAACTATGTCTGCGCTGTCAGTGATATTAAATTGAAATCAATAATTTAAGAGGAGATTCTTCTAGACTGTGTGTAATGTGAGAAAACCATGAGATTATAAATGGTAATTCAGTCAACTAGGCTGTACCTTTTTCCAGATCTTTTGTCCCCTTTGGATGATGGGCTTGGAGCTGTAATCGAAAAAATTCAATGACTTCTTCCTTCAAGGAATCTTGGAGATGCTTCTGAGTCCAAATGCATAGTAGTGTTGGGAAAATGTCCTCTCCAAGTTTACATACACGTATACGACAATTCACTATACACATGTTGAGGAAGACGTTGAGAGCCGATATTATATGCTCAATGACTGCAAAGACTTGTTCCTGTCTGTATTATAGAAACACAAATTGAAACAATCACTAAAATATGCTAGCAAAATTACTTCTGCATCTATTAAAATAATTTACACTTCACGGCAGTTATTTGGTCAATTGAAAGCACAGTTGAGCCCTGGGAAAATTAAATTCAACAACACTTCACACAATAACTTGTTACAAAAAGTCGAATACCAGAAAGGGAAGTGAACGGCCAAAACCGTCTGATTAAATAATCTCATTCTGAATATCTTTGAGAATGATAAGGAAAAGACTTATTTGTATTTCTTCAAGTTTGGTACCTCTGTTTTTTATCTTACTGTTTATGGAGATTAAAGATTAAAATGTTGCTAGTGTTGCATTAGTCAATATACATCTTTTAACTTAAATTGGAATGTATACCAAGAGTACTGTCCAAATTTAATTAGTTGTCATTTTGGGCAAAATATTGTCCAAACTCCTTCAAATAAAATCAATGTTGAAATCATTGGAACATAGAAAAGACAACTGAGGACAAATTTAACCATGCTATTATGCATGATGTATTTTTTCAATTATTTTGCCATCTTTAAAGCTTTATTTTGAATATTAACAATGTACTATGAAAACTATTTCCATCAGAATTTAAAATAATTCATGGGAACCATGTGACAAACATCATTACACAGTCTTGGTACAAATACGTCATAGATTTATAAATGAAAACAGGTTCTTCAGCCCCAACTATCCAGGTCAATCAAGCTGCCGACCTGAGCCAGTCCCACTTGACTGCTTCTGGCCCATATCCCTCGAAACTTTTATAAGAGGGGAACCCAGATATGAACCAGGGACCTTTTGATCTACAGTCAAATATTCTGGCTAAACGTCGACTGTACTATTCTGGCTAAATTGTTGTTTGGTATACATTTAACAAGTGAATAAGTTTATCATAGCATCACCTGTGCAATTAATAGATAATATTAAACTGATGCTAAAAGAATTGTCAGTAAAATGTGAAAAGTATACAATCATGATACCTTGCATTCTGCATTGCCCTTGCAAAGAATTCGAAGAGTTTGGAGGTCAGGCTCTCTGACTGGAAACAACATCCTCTCACAAGTGTATTAATTATTCTGGCAACAAGAACCCGGTTAGTATCTTTTGAGGGTCTCAAGTACATCTTGAAGTATAAAGTCATTAAATCTAGAAAAATGGAAAATGCTCAGCAGTTAATTCTTTAAACCTACAGAGTACCAGCTTTGATTCCAAACACAGATTATTGTGAGATCTGTTTTGGAAATTTTTTTATAAATAATGTGTTGAGAAAGTTTCAAACAAAAGCTTAAGGCTCTAGAATTCACTCACCTGAATGTTCAAAAGACATTTTGATTTTTTTATATATAGAGAGAAAGCTTTGATCTGTGCAGATCCCATGCACAGTACATTTCACAAGCTGCTAATTTAATGCAACAAATTACCATAGTATTTCATGTCTGAAGCTCAAATGAAACAACCACTGAACAAATTACTGCTTTATTACAAAACAGATGCAATTATACACAGTTCCACTTATGCAAATTGTACTGTAGTTGCTCACTTATGTACTCCAACCTCATCTGAGAATTCTTATCAACAGAAAGGTCAAGGGCACTGGCACATGAGAATCCCAAGTACACCACGTCACGTATGATTTCATTCTAATCTTTACTCAAAAGCAGCAAGCGAATGCCTTGACTATAATGGCTCACTCCTACCTTCTCAATGGAAATTATGGACACCCACATCCGGTAAATGAAACAAGGATGGAAATATCCTGTTGTTTGTGATGTAAGTCCTCTCCATAAATGCTGCCTGACCTGACTTCCTCCGGCATTTGTGTGTGTTGCTCTGAGTTTAGATGGGTCTGGTCTAAAGCACCAAATTAATAGTGTTTGGGCATTTGATTCAGAGGCCACAGGAAAACACTGAGGGAAGTGGGAATAACAGATTATAGGTCTTCCATAAAGTGTTCTTGAAGGTGAGATGAGTCACAATGCTACAGGACTATAGGCACTTACCTAATTTGGAAATGCAACACTAGCAGCAACTTTTAACAAAATAATCACCACTTTCCAATGTAGTTTTCTGAATTATGATTCTAAATTAGCAAAGCACATTTATAGCCATCACAGAAAAATATTCACTGTTAGATATAATACCTGACCATTGTTGCTGGGTTATTTCACACCAGTACTTCCGAACCGAAAGAACATCCTTCAGCAGAATACTATTGTAGTCAGCACCATAGGCAGCACAGCTAAATTTATCCTGAAGAATGTCCATGATGTGCTTCAGTAGTTCTTGACATTTCAAACGAGGTCCTCCTAAACAAAAATCATTAGTGAATTAGCCTAAAACATTTCAAGTACTGTCATCTGAGCAAACCCTTATAGTCATATCATTGTTCAAAGTTCACAGTAAATTTTATTATACATATAAGTCACCACATGCAACTCTGAGATTCTTTTTCCTGCGGGAATACTCAGCAAATCTATGGAATAGTAACTAAAGCAGGATCAATGAAAGATCAAGTAGAGCATAGAAGACAATTGATATAAATGAATAGCAGTAAATAACCAGAGCATGAAATAACAAGATAAAGAATCCTTGAAGTGAGAGGAGAGCACTAAATAACAAGATAAAGAGACAGATAAAGATAACAGAATAGATGAAGCCGTAATACTGTTCTATACAAAGGTACTAAACTACTATTTAATTGATTGTACTAAACAATGCACAGATTTTATTAGAATGACAGACGTAACTGGTCATTGGATTCAAAAGCTGTGCCCTCTTTCACCTGTATCATCAGTGTCTGAAATGGAACAGAAGTAGGTGGCAAACAAAGATCGTTAAATAAACTCCAGATTGGGAACATTTCTATTGTGATGTTGTGAATGGACTGAGGGATATGATGCTTCAAAAGTTTGTTTCTTCACACTCATATTTCAAACCCAACTCTTCCAATCTATAAACATGTAGATTGTTTATACCAAAGGGACACAATAAATCATGAATCACGTACTTTGAGAAATAGGATCCTAAAGTGTAAGCTTAATTTCTGTTCCAAACATTTCGTGAATACTCAAAACAGGTCCTGGGCCTAGAGCTGGTGAATAAACTAAACATTAGCACAGAATGATGTGATCAATGTTGTCAAAAATTGAGAGAGATAATGTAGCAATCATAGCATATGTTAATTCCAGCTTTGTAAGGCAAGGACAGAAACCTCACAGGAGATCAAGGAAAGTATGAAGAAAAACTTTGCTTACAACACACATCAAAGTTGCTTGAATTTCCAGCATCTGCAGAATTCCTGTTGTTTGCGTTTTTAAAAAAACTTTGCTTACGCAGCATTGTCAGATGCGGATATGCATTGTCTGCCCATGAGATGGAAGAGGGTTCTATTGGGGCCTTCAAATGAGCCAAACAGCCTCCATCGGTGCTGCAGCAACCACTTTATGATTCTTTGAAACTGTAGTTATGAGATTGGGAGGAATATGGGAATGTAAACACATTCCAAGAGCTATGAAAGTTTGGAACCTTAGGATGAAGATAATCATTTTTATTTATTTGACTTCTTTTGCACATTGGTTGTTTGTTAGTCTTTATGTATCATTCTTCATAAATTCTACTGTACCTCTTTATTTTCCCATAAATGCCTGCAAGAACACTAATCTCAAGGTCACAGATGGAGACATATATATACTTTAATACAGGTGTCCCCCGCTTTTTGAACTTTCGTTTTACGAAACCTCACTGTTACGAAAGACCTACATTAGTACCCTATTTTCGCTTTCAGAAGGTGTTTTCACTGTTACGAAAAAAATTCAGCACGCGATAAAAGGCAGCGCTCCCCGAGCAGCTACTCTCCCCCGGATTCTCGCTGGCACTGCTTAAACACGAGCCTGTGAGCAGCCGTTTGCAGGATGAGTTCTATGGTATCGGAAAAGCCTGAAAGAGCTCGTAAGGGTGTTACACTTACGGTAGAACTAGACATAATTAAGCGTTTTGATCGTGGTGAACGAAGTAAGGACAACGTGAGTTTGGCTTGTGGAAGTTGATGAAGATGATGTTGAAGAGGTTTTGGCATCCCATCACCAAGAACTGACAGATGAAGAGTGGATGCAATTGGAAGAAAAAAGGATAACAATCGAAACCGAATGAGTAATGATAAAGTACGACTTTAATTTTGAAAGGGTACGTCGGTTTAGGGGATATTTGCAGGATGGTTTGAGTCCTTATTAAAGAACTGTGTGATAGAAAAATACGCGAGGCTCGGCAGTCAAGCAAGCCTTCCACATCAGCCACAGCAGACGACGAACCTCGACCTTCGACATCGAGGCGGGCAGTCATAGGAGAAGATGAGCTGCCTGCTCTAATGGAAACAGATGACAAGATGACACCCCAGTGTCCCACCACCCCAACCCCCTGGCCACGGACAGAAACCAATTCGCAGAGAATGCAAAGGTAGCCGGGAGGGACACAGCACATCTTTAAGTAAAAAGCTGAAATGAACATGCTAATTAATTAGGTGCTGCCGACACGTAATTGTCGGCCCAGATCAGAGATGACGCAATCGGAAATCAGCACTGATCTGGGCCGACAATTACGGGCGGCACCTAATTAATTAGCATGTTTGTTTCGGCTTTTTTCTTAAAGGTGTGCTGTGTACCTCCTGGTTACCGCTGGACCCCTGCATTCTTCGCGGCAATGTATCGCTCAGCGGCCTGGAGGGTGGGGGGCCACTGCACCACCCAAACTCCGACGACTAAGTCTAACACACCATCATCAGTGCGCTCGGCGCTGAACCAGTTCCGGTAAGTGATACTACACTGTACATACATTATTTCTACTTTATATCGGCTGTGTATTTTTACGTGTTATTTGGTATGATTTGGCAGCTTCATAGCTTAAAGGTTACTGGAGAGTGCTTGCGTGTGTTTTTGCCAACAGAGCTTGCGTGAGATTTTCTGCCGACAGCGCTTGCGTGAGATTTTCACTCCAGAGAACAGTTCAGTAACAATTGTGGAAAAGTATTTCTACTTTATATAGGCTGTGTATTCATCATATCATTCCTGCTTTTACTATATGTTACTGTTATTTTAGGTTTTATGTGTTATTTGGCATGATTTGGTAGGTTATTTTTGGGTCTGCGAACGCTCACAAAATTTTCCCATATAAATAAATGGTAATTGCTTCTTCGCTTTACGACATTCCGGCTTACGAACCGTTTCACAGGAACGCTCTACCTTCGGATGGCGGGGGAATCCTCTACATGCACTTTCAACTTTGAATTTTGATTGGCTTTCAGTTCCATTAATTTCTCCAGTACTGTTTTTATTTAAGTCTAATGCTGATCTCTTTCTGCTTCTCATTCATTCTAGACCTGTACTTTATAGTGTTGACTTGCGTGAAAACAGGCAAAATATTAATTCACTTTCTCTGTTATTTCTTTTTAATTTATCCCATCTCTGTAAGGGACTCCTATTGAATGCTATTATTCATTTTTCTTTTTTTAAACTCTGCGAGATTTTACTGTCTATTTTGCTTTGCACTAGATTCTCATATTCCACATACCTCCCCATCTCAATTTATTGGTTGGATTTCTGTAATTTTCACAAGGGTCAGGTTTACTACTCTTTATGGCAACATAAACATTTTCTCTGACACATGCTGCATTGTGGAGACTTGCAGTAACCATGGCCAGCTTCTTAAAATAATACCTAGGCTTTGACTCCGCTTACACTCTCACCATCTGTATTGTGCAGTAACCCAATATCCCTTTTGACACTTTCTACACTATCTTTCTCTGCTGATGCCTGATCATCAAATGCTACCCCTTTTTCTGATATTCCAAATTTTCTAATCCATGAGCCTCGCATGTCAGAAAAAAGTACTGCACTCTGACATGTCTATTCACATGCCCTCAGATTGGAGAAGGCATAGCAAAGGAGGGACTTGGTTGTGAATGCCAAACCCAAACAATGTGGAGATGTATCTAAATCCTATTAGCCCACAGTGTTAACTAAAATTGAAAATTAATAAAATTTGCTGTTTTTTTTTGCATCAGCCTTGTCAATCCTCATGTCTAACGTTGTTTTCATCTGTTAAACAATAGTAGTGGGTCACTTTTGCATCATCAATAACATGGCTTAATATGAGAGAAAAGTACCTCGAAGGAACACGTTTTTGCTTATAACATAGAATTCAATGGGAAAAGTGGGGGAGGGGTCATGTTACAGAAAATTGTAATATAAACCGCTTTCCAGGAATACAGGAGTCACCCATACATGTTGTTACATAACAGTCTTTGGTCATTTAATGCCACATCTTTCAACGGAATTTCCTTCTACTATACATCTACCATAACTCAGATTTCATACCTTACCATTTTCCTTTGTCTAGATGTTAAGACCCTGGTTTTACAATTAACTAAATTCCTTTTAATTACCCTCAAGCACGTTTCAACAATTTCTCTCCTTCTCGCGCTCTCTCCCACAGATAAGATGCATTTGTGTTCAACAATATATTGTTTACTGACTCCACTCAAAATTGATTTTTGATTTTTAGAGATAAGATCTATTTTCTCTACTGACTTAAGGACTATCCTCTTCCTTTTTATATCCCCTATTGCTTCTAAGTTAACTATACTTTCCAAAGATGGACACTTCAGAATTAGATCTCCCTAATAGCTTTATTTCTATTTGTTGCATTATATCATTTTATAACATGCATTCAGATGTCTTCAATTTTGTCTATTTACCATTTCACCATTCTAAATTGGAGTTACTTCATTATATTTTTATGCTTTGTACATTGCAGATGAATTCTGATCAGTTAACTACACTATGCTAATACCTTGTCTTTTCTCAACTTTGTAAACTTTCCCACACCATACTACTACTACGTCGACTCAGGCCTCGGGGGCCAGCGTCGGGCACGATGATGGACTCTCCACTTCTCCCTCTCCCTCATCAGTGTGTTCAGTTCATCTACATTATCCGCACCACTATCTTCTAGGAACGTGTTGACCATAGACTTGGGAGGGCACCCAGGGATCATCCTCCCGTGCTTAGGCTGGCAGGTAGCTCGGGGTGGCGTAGACAGTGTCCCGCTAGTTGCAGTCTTCTCACCTCGGGAGCATCGGTAAGTTGTTATAGAGCTCGACGCTCATCATGTGCTGTTGCCAACTCACGTCAAGAGCCATCTGGAGCATTCGTGTATAGCAACCATCTAGAGACTTTCACATCGTCTTGGTGAGTGTCCACGTCTCGCATCCGTACATGAGAATGGACTCTATGAATGCTATGAAAATCCTCTTTTTAAGTCCTCTGGTCAGGTTCGACTTCCAGATTTCCTTCATGTCGTTCATAGCCCTCCACGCCAGCGCCTTCCGTATCTTTATGTCCTTCTCCAAACTCATCATCCTTGACCCGAGGTACTTGTAGTCAAAGACTTTCTTAATGGTATCATTCTCTACGGTCTTGAGAGTACCTTCGTCGCAGTTAAACGCCATGTACTCTGCCTTTTTAACGTTTAGGTGAAGTCAAGCTTTATTGCACTTAATTTCCTCCATCTGGTCAGAGAGCAGGACTATGTCATCTGCAAAATCGAGATCTGTGAGCGTAACTGGTCTGACCCTTTTGGTTCGCCATGGTTTCATGGTAAAACCAAGCTTGTCATGATCTTTGCAACACACATCAAAGTTGCTGGTGAACACAGCGGGCCAGGCAGCATCTCTAGGAAGAGGTACAGTCGATGTTTCAGGACGAAGGGTCTCGGCCTGAAACGTCGACTGTACCTCTTCCTAGTAGAGATGCTGCCTGGCCCGCTGCGTTCACCAGCAACTTTGATGTGTGTTGCTTGAATTTCCAGCATCTGCAGAATTCCTCGTGTTTGTTGTCATGATCTTTGGTAGCTTGACGCAGAGCATAATCAAGGACAATTATAAAGATGTAGGGTGCCAGAGCATCTCCTTGCAGCACACCAGCTAGGAGCTCAAACACTGCTGTTTCTCCTTCTGGTGATACAACTTTCGCCATGGTTTTGGTATAGCTGGACTCCATTGCGCTCAGTAAATGGTCTGGCACTCCGTAAACTTTCAGGATCTTCAGCATTTTACCTCCGTGTATGGAGTCAAAAGCTTTGCGAAAATCGATGTAAGTAAGCACGGCTGGTAGGTTGTTCTTCTTGACTTCCTTGGTGATCCTACAGAGAGCAAGTATTTGCATTACTGTTGTTCTCTTCTGCCGAAAACCATTCTGATTGAATCTTAGCTTAGGGTCAATGGTGGTGCGAATCCTGTTCAAGACATCCGATTGTATAACTTTGCTAAGATGCAGGTCAAGCTGATACCGCGGTAGTTATCTGTCTTTGTGAGGGATCCAGACTTGGGGACTGGGATAATGTTTGAGAGTGATCACTGTTCTGGTTTGTCGTCCCTTTCACCTGTGCCGTATTACATATGTCCAGCAAGACGTCGTCCAGGTTGCAGTTCTTCAGGACATCTGGTGGTATCCCATCTGGTCCAGTGCTCCTGCCCTGTTTGAGGGCACATTTGGCCTTCTTCAGTTCCTCAATGGTGAACGGGCCGTCATCGATGTTGACTTGCGTTAGTATGGTGGGTACGTCCTCTTCTTCTTCCGTGATCATTGGAGGGCTTTCCAGCAGGTTTTAAAGTGGGTAAACCATGTCAGGACATGGTCCTCTGCTGTTTTACCACTTATTTGACCTAATGGGGACTTCTTCCATCTACGGATCTCATTGACTAGGCGCCATGCTTCTCCATTCTGCATGTCTTCACTAGCAGCTTCTATCTCTCTAATGTTCTCAGCTAGTTCCTCTTCCTTCAGTCGGTCGTAGGTGGCAAAGAGATTCTTCTTTGCTGTCTTGAACTTGTCTCTTAGCTCTTCTGTTTCGCTCCTTCTAAGTTCGGCATGACAAGCATTGACCACACTTCTTGCTGCAACGACATCAGGATGTTTCGAGATCCGACTCTTCTTGGTTCGCTTCACAGAAGGCAAACCCTTTGTTGCATCTGTGTGTGCGCCTATGAGCCGTTGATAGTGGTCGGTGGCAGTCTCTTCCTCCTCCCTTTCCAGTGGGCCGAAGCGATTTCTCACCTCCACTGTGTACTGGGCTCGAAGAATAAGTTGTGAGGAGAACGCCTTCCAGTCTATCTTCTCCTTGGGACCTGTGGCTTTGGATTGCCGCAGGCTCAGTCTCACTTGCATTGACACTACTCTGTGGTCAGAACTGATTGAGTTGAAGGCTCGATCACACAATTACACCATTTTGTTCTTACAAGGATGTAATCGAGCTGTTTCCTGTAGATAGAGGTTCTGTTTTCATATGTCCACAGTTTACCAGCTTGCTTCTTGAATTGTGTGTTGGTGGCAATGAGATTGTGTTCCTGAATGAAATCAACTAGATATTTTCCATTTCTGTTGGTAAAGTCGTGGTATGAGTATGGAACATCCTCCAGTCCAACCTGGGCATTAAGATTGCCGAGCAAGGCCAGGAAGTTATGTGCCAGTATTGAAGTGACAGCTTCGTGAAGTTTACTGTAGAAGGCCTCCACTTCCATCTCCTCGCTGCAGTTGTGCGGGGAGTAACAGATGATGACAGAGGTCGCCGGGTTTCCGTCGAATTCTGCAGTAAGGATTCTGTCACTGACTGAGATTACACCCCTCAGTGCCTTCTTCGCCTTGCTGTTCAATATCAGCCCTACTCCACCTTGTGCTGACATCGTCATCGGCTCTCTCCCTGCGGACGAGGTGATGAGGTGCATCCCCTCTACCTCTGTGAACCTTATCTCTTCGTCAGGGTGTACATGACGGTGTTCTTGGATCCCCAGGATGGAGATCTCGTTGCTGCTTGCCTGTGATGCCAACTCTGTGCATCCAGGCAAGAGGCAGATGGTGTTTGCGTTGAAGGTTGAGATGATGGTTTTTACCTTACAACGCAAAAGAGGCGCAGTTTGCTTGGCTCCCTTGTCGGACTCAACCCTCCCTGTGGGGTTTGAGGTTGCGTCTTCATACTGCCTGTCTCGGCCAGGGTCTGGGCATTCCGCAGAGTTCCTGAGCACTCCGGGCTCTAGAAGTATAAGGTTTGTTGGGTTGTCTGTTATCATAATGCCTTACAAGGCGCGAAACGAAAGACTGTGTGGCGTGCCACTCCTCACACAGACAGTAGGTGGCTGTTGACTCACAAAGAGTTCATCCGCCCTTTGACAGGTTTTGTTTTTAGTCCTGCTGGGTGCCTACACACCCTCCTCCCTGGTTAACTGAAGTGCACCAGGGGGTGTGCCGGTTGAGTCGCCGACAACCCGACCCGAGACAGGTAGTACTGGGCTACGTGGTACCAGTAGCAAGGCAAGGCTCTGACCTGACCACACCATTACCCTTTCTTATTCACAGCACATGTGATTTGTTAGGATACTGCTCTCAGCCCAATTCAAGTAAGCCTTGTCCCAAAGGTACAACTCCCTTTTCCCTTAGTTCTAGTGCCAGCCATGATCTGTTACTTCCACAAATATTTTCAGCTACCCATTCTATTCTCTCACAAAGCAGCAAAAAAAATGTGCGTCTGCAAATGCACCAAAACAACAGAAATTATCCCAGCTTTCATCAGACTGCTTTCAAATTCCAAGTCTTGACTCAAACATAAACATTATGAAGTACGCTGGCTTTGAAATTTTAAGAACACATCAAAGAGTAAAACAATGTAACATGGAAGAAGAGGAATAGATACCAAAAATACAGTTTAATTGCAGTTAACCTTGCAAAAATAAATCATTAAAAAAATTTTCATAATTGTAATTATATTCCAAATCTGAAATAAAATCTTGCTACAATATAGATGAGATGCGGTCATTTCAGATAACCATAGACTGAATATTTCTAAACGTAACACACAAAACCAAAACTTGAGAGCTGCTACGAGGCAAATGCAAGTTTTATTTGGAAATCAATTCAGGAACAAACCTTTCCTCCAGTGTGGCTAGAGAACTAAATTTGTATACTTTTTTGAATAGGAACCAATATATAGCCAGCAGAAGTCGAGAAATATGCAAATAAATACAATTTATGCCATTTTAATTGTATGATTATATACAGTATTTGCCTTGTTTTATCATAAAACAAAATGTTGATTTGGAAAATATTTTAAATGCTCACTTTTGTTAGCCCAGCGGATGAAGTTTTTCATGATATTGCTAATTTCTTGCATTTTTTTTTGCCGATTGGCTTGGGTTGCTGCTGACACATTTGGATTGGCTGCCTGAAGACACTCAGTCTCTTTTTGGATGTACTTTTGCAGAAACCTTGTAAATAAATAGTTATTGAAAGTAAGTAAAAAGCCAATAGTGTAACATTATTATTTTAAATTTTATTAAACAAGCCTCTATGCTAGTGTATACAATATAATAACATATTCATTGCCCTGACCCCATTGGAAGAGGATGAAACAAAAGGCCGAAACCTAACCTGTTCTGATGAAAGGTCTCGGCTCAAAACCCCGTCTGTTTACTATTTTCCATTGATGCTGTCTGGCCTCCTGAGTTCCTCCAGCATTTTGTGTGTGTTGCTTTGGATTTCCAGCATATGTAGATTTTCTCTTGTTTTTGACCTAACTGAATTGACTATTCAAAAAAGCTTGGTACAAGAACTGGTCAGAAGCTGGATACCCTAAAGTGAGAAACTTAGCACCTCAGTCTCAACATCCAGATGTCACAAATTATGACTCTGATGCAGCATTATTCAGTAACTTGGATGAATAACCTTTACACCAATTGCAATGTTCAACAGTCTCTATGACAAAGCTTGTCAACTCACCATCTAGGATAAAGCTTGTCTAGCTTTGACACAGGTACCTGAGCCACTTTAAAAACTGAAATCCACCTTGTTGAACAGCAGCTACATAGGGACACACTACTTGTAGTTTCCACTCCAAGTCACATGGCATCTTGGCTATTGCCATTCCTTCATTGCCACTGGGTAAAAATAGTCGATACCTTACCTAATAGCAATGTTCTGTAGAAATCAGCTCATTGCCATTTTCTTGATGGTAATTAAAGATGGGCAATAAATCCCTGCCTTTGCAGGAAACTAACAAAAACATCCACTGTTCTAAATCAGTGCAATATTAAGTATGGTAATACAAATAGTTATGTTCTTTTACATTTCAAAAATAACTGAAAATATGCAAAGCCATCCTCTTTCCTCAAGATATGGATATTATAGTTTCTCATACATACATGAAAGAGGACAGAAATAAACATACAGGTTATAGAGAGCTTTAAATTACTTGCAAAAGTAACAGCAAAAGGTTAGAAGTATTTTGATAGCTAGTCAGATCATTTATTATATGTGGCACTTTTACCTAAAAACTGTATCCCAGTTTAATTGTCTTGAATGTCTTGATTCAGAATTTCGATCCAACTGCTCTCTAGTTTCTGGCATCCGAATAAGGCGTTTAAATTTATCTATTTCTTTCTTGAAAAAAATACAAGAATTATTGTAATACACAAATTATAACAAGCAAATTAAAGAGTTGAAAACAAAACTAAAATCGGGAAATACGGGATCATTGTGTATGTTAATCATTGTTGGGGAGTAAAGTTGTTCCTCTTATCATTTTTCCTGCAGGTGTTAAGATAAGTAGAAGAAACCGATAACAAGAATGAGATAATAACAACAAATAAAAGTGAAAGTTGTCAGTACAGATAGACAAGATAGCATTGATACAGTGCAACAAGAAATACCATTCAAAACCTGGTTATCACTGTCAAAACAGTTGCATTTTTAGCACTGATACTGGCCACAATACTGGTTCTAAAAGTTTACAAAGTACATTTATTACCTTTCTCTCAGTAGCTTTGTCATTGTCAAATTGACGACAACAGAGGAGCAGTTCCTGAAGTGCAAGGCTCATGGTTCCTTTGAAAGTAAATTGAATAAAATCTGTAAAATCAAACAACATGTACATCTGCAAAAAATCATCGCTCTAAACAAAGACCCATATATAGCAACAGGAAGTGCATTTCTGTAAACACTGCAGCAAACTGGAAACCAATGCAAAAACAGAAAGGCTGGAAGAACTCAGCCAGTCAAGCAAAGAGAAATCACATTCTGGGGATGGCTGAGTTCTTCCAATATATAACTTTATGTATCTCAGATCCTGGAGTCTGCAGTATTATTTGTTTTCCTGAAAATTCAATGCACCTCACCATGATACAGGCGCAGTTTTCATTCTCAGGCAACACTGCTATAGAAATATTCTGTTGCTCACAGATTGAAGAAATACTAACTAGGTATATAGATATTGAATGTTTCTGACTTTTTAAAAAGGGGAGGGGGAACGTCATCTCAGACCATGAGAGGCCTGCGTCGGGCATATTCATGCCTTACAAGGCCCAGATTGGAAGTCTGTGTGGGGCGCCACTCCTCGCACAGACACTAGAGCAATGTGTGGTTAAGTGCTTGCTCAAGGACACAAACACGCTACCACAGCTGAGGCTCAAACTAGCGACCTTCAGATCACTAGACGAACACCGTAACCATTTAGCCACGTGAATGCAATAAAAATAAGAGAATGATGTGAAAGCCAAGTGAAAGCTTATCGGAACTCCCACAGATTATTGATCAGAAAGTTTAATTCTTTAATCCCAGAGATTCTGAACACTTCCAAGATTTCATGTTTTATTTCTAATATCTCACATCTAGTTAATCAAATGCATCATCCTAGTTTTTTGTCATACTCCATATTCCAAAATTAAACATATACACCTTATTGTTGAAAGAGTTGAAAGCCTGTTTACTTTTACAGAGTATAACACAAACTTCTGTGATCTACATTGTGTTTAAAATCACAGCCCTATGTATAAATCTGGCATGATTTGATAACATTCATAGTGTCCAAACTGGAAACTGGATATTAAAACAGTCCATCAGTGGAGTGGTTTTAATCCAAAATAGAATATCATGGGGTGGGGGTGGGGGAAGATAGCAAAATGGCTGGAAGTTCCAAAAATCCTGAAGAACTTTATTCCTTTAGCACAATTCCTTCCCGGCAGTAACCTCAAATGACATGTATCCAAGCAAGAGCTAGCTGACATTACCATGCTAAATATGAGGAATAATCAATTCTCCCTGGATATGAATCTGATTACCCTAGGCACCAGTTGATCATTGTGCAGTAACCACTGCACAAATTCTTCCAGACATGAGGAAATGTTTGAGATGAAAGACAATGTAATATTCATTTACAGTCTTAGATAGTGACCAGTGTTTTTAAAAACAGTCTTTATCTGATGTCTAAGAAACCCTTTTGAAATAATGTCACTCACATCAAGTTGCATCATCAGTGCAAAATTTTCATGAACTAACATGACACAAAAAATAAAAGTTTTTCTACTTCCTCTTCTGTCTCGTAACTTCATTCACAATATTCTATCTCTATTCATGTTTTCACCAACTAATCAAACTCATAGTGCTTTCTATTCAAATGATTAGAACCACATTGTCATCTGCATTCTCTATAGCAAAAGATAATTCTTCTGTACTTTAAAATCATAAAAATCATAAACAGTTTCTTCTTGAATGGGCTAGTATCTTGGGTGAACTGAGAAACAAGAGTTTATGTTGATTATTCATGAACTCAAAGTTATTTTATCTTAAGCCGTAAGGCATGAATTTAGTTTAGCACTAATGTTATGAAGCTTAAAGGAAATTAGCAGGATAAGTTGACACAATGAAACCAAGTGAACATAACTGCTGCAGGCATTTCAAATAAACACAGTGGATTCCAGTGAATCGGGGCAGCTACTTACTTGGACCAACTCTTAAAAAACAAAAACTAACCAAGAAAATAGCTGGGACTCCCTTTGTTTATTTGGGACACTGATGCCTGTCAATTGGGGCAGGAAGCTGTTGATGAACAGTTTCTAATTAGTGTCAGTCGCATGCAGCAGTGTGAGCCATTAAGCCTGATTTATACTTCTGCGCACGGGCTATGCCGTAGGCCTGATTTATACTTCTGCACAGCTCTATGCTGTAGTGAGCATGTGTTGTTGTGTCTGCGTCGCTCTGCAATTCACTGCCAAAACGCTAGTTGGCGGTGTGGTTTCCTTGCCACTGTGTTGAGTTTCTTCCTGAGAGACATGGACAAGGAAATGCATTTTAAATATTTTCAGATGTCGGCAGGTAGATTTGACGATTTGGTTAATTGTCTCCAACCATTTATTTCGCATCAGTGTACAGGCATGGAGAAAAGCAACCAGAAATGCGATGCTACCAAGTGGACCAATCACAGTTGTTGCGGTCTGCGTCACTGCGACACGTGAGTTACTTTTTTGGGGAGGTGCACGTCACCCTACAGCGTAGGGTACGCGGTACCTACGGCATAGATTTGACACAGAAGTATAAATCAGGCTTTAGACTCTACACAGTGCTTAGGGTGAACAGTTTTTAAATGGCGTCAGTTGTGTGTGTTTGTGTTCAAGTACCAGTGGTTTTTGTTACGAATGGTTGGTGAGAAATAAGCAGTAAGACAATTCAGAAGTGTTTTGCTCAGTTTTCCAGCATTCAGTCTTGGAGATGCCAGAAATTATTTTACTACTTCAGCAAGTTATGAACTACAAAGAATATGAAGTTATTGACAATCATCTTGAATGTCACAGTGAAAATGAAGATTTGGAGGGTGTAATTGTCCACAGGATTGTATGAAGGTAGTCCATTATCTGCACTAGGTGCACTGACTTTGTTAATTTAGTCAATACAAAGAACATGGCAGCATATATTGGATTAATTCATCTGTCAATAACTGTCAGGAACTAGATAGATAGATACTTTATTGATTCCAAAGAAATTTACAGTGTCGCAGTAGCATTATATGTGCACAGATATAAATATTAGAAAAGTAGAAAGAGTAAGTTACTGCAGTCTAACAGGAGGGGGTCATCACTTTCCTAGACTCATTATAGAGCCTAATGTCTGAGTGTAACAATGACCTCATATAGCGCTCCTTGGAACAGTACAGTTGACTTATGCTATTACTAAAAGTCCTCCTCTGTTCAGCCAAGGTGGCATGCAGAGGGTAAGAAACATTATCCAGAATTTCCAGGATTTTCTGTAGGTCCTTTGTTCTACCACAGCTTCCAGTGTGTCCAGTTTGACTCCTATAACAGAGCAAGTCTTTCTAATCAGTTTATTGAGCCTGTTGGCATCATCCGTGTTGATGCCATTGCCCCAGCACACCACCGCATATAAGACTGTACTGGCAACAAACAGACTGGCAGAACACGTGAAAGAGAGGCCTGCGTACTCCAAAGGACCTCAGTCTCCTCAGAAAGTAGAGGCGAGGTATGGCTCTTCTTGTACACAACCTCTATGTTAGTGCTTCACTCCTCTGTCATCCATTTCTCCCCCCTCCTAGGTACCTGTAGGTCCTCACTATATCCATGTCCTCATCATCAATAGCAACAGGGAGCAATGCAGACTTAGTCTTCCTAAAGTCCATCACCATCTTCTTTGTCTTACGAGCGTTAAGCTAAAGATGATTCAGCTAGTTCCATTTGACAAAGACCTCCACCAGGGCCCTGTAGTTATTTTCCTGTCCTCCTTTTATACACTCAACTATTGCTGAGCCATCCCAGAATTTCTACAGATAACATGACCTCAGTGTTGTATCTAAGGTCTTGAGGTGTACTGGGTAAACAGGAAGGGAACCAATACAGTCCCTTGTGGGCTCCCAGTGCTGCTTATAGCCATGTCTGACACACAGCTCTGAAGCCACATATACTGTGGTCTGCCAGTCAGGTAATCCATTATCAAGGATACAATGGAAGTGCCAATCTGCATGGAAGGAGCTTCTCCCCCTGCACTGAGGGCTGTATGGTATTGAAGGTACTTAAGAAATCAAAAAACATAATCCTCCCCGTGCTACCCTACTTATCCAAATGGGAGTAGGCTTTGTTCAGCAGGTAGATGACAACACTGTCGACTCCAGCGTCTCCTGGTAGGCAAACTGCAGGGGATTGGGCTGATCTGACCAGGGGTTGGAGGTGAGCCAGGACCAGGCTCTCTAGGATCTTCATAATGTGTGAGGTCAGGACCACTGAATGGCAGCCATTCAAGACTTTTGGTTGGCTCTTCTTGGGTACTGGAACCACACGTGATGTTTTCCATACAGTCGGGACCTTTCCAGGCTGAGACTCAGATTGAAAATGCACTGGAGAACTCCAGACAGCTGCTCAGCCCACTCCCTCAGGAACTTGGGGTTCACGCCATCCAGTCCCAATGCTTTGCTGTGTCTGAGTTTCCTAAGATCCTTCTCACCTGCTCAGTAGTGAAGGTGAGTCCATGATGACTGGGGAGTTGATGGAAGGTGGGGGCTAGGGGAGGTGAGGATCCGGATGATAGCAGTTGGCATGTGGATGGGTGGATGGTAGGTTCAGGGCAAGGAAGTAGATGTATACAGTGTAAGCCTTTATTGTTCATCTAGGTGTTGAATTGGGGGGGGGGGAGGAAGGGAGGCATTGGTGCTGAGGGAGCATTGGGTGCCTCTGCACCTGGACTGGTGTGCTGAGGGAGGTGTGAACAGGAGGGCAATTCTCAAACCCATTGAAGAATTGGTTAAACTCATTAGCCCATTCAAGGCTGCATTCTGAGGCTCTACAGCTAGGTTGATTGAAGCCAGTGATGTTCTTCATGCCTCTACACACCTCCTATCTGCTACTCTGCTCAAGCTTGCTCTCCAGCTCTCCTGTAATCCTCTTTAACCAACCTGACCTTTTCCTTTAGCTCCCTCTGCACGTTTCAATTCCTCCCTGTCTCTTGATCAAAGGCTCTCTTTTTGTGGTTGAGAAGAGCCTTTAGATCACTGGTGACCCATGTTTTATAACCATATAACAATTACAGCACAGAAACAGGCCATCTCGGCCCTTCTAGTCTGTGCCCAACTCTTACTCTCACCTAGTCCCACTGACCTGCACTCAGCCCATAACCCTCCATTCCATTCCTGTCCATATATCTATCCAATTTAACTTTAAACGACAACATCGAACCTGCCTCAACCACTTCTGCTGGGAGCTCGTTCCACACAGCTACCACTCTCTGAGTAAAGAAGTTCCCCCTCATGTTACCCCTAAGCTTTTGCCCTTTAACTCTCAACTCATGTCTTCTTGTTTGAATCTCCCTCACTCTCAATGGAAAAAGCCTATCCACGTCAACTCTATCTATCCCCCTCATAATTTTAAACACCTCTATCAAGTCCCCCCTCAACCTTCTACGCTCCAAAGAATAAAGATCTAACTTGTTCAACCTTTCTCTGTAACTTAGGAGATGAAACCCAGGCAACATTTTAGTAAACCTCCTCTGTACTCTCTCAATTTTATTGACATCTTTCCTATAATTCGGTGACCAGAACTGTACACAATGTTTTGTTGTTACAGAAGCAGCAAACAGTCCTTGGTCGTATTACAGCGTCCACATGGAAGTTAATGTAGCCAATGATGCAATCAGTAAGTCTGTTAGTGTCTTCCCCATATGGTTCACAAAGCACATTCCAGTCAGTAACTTCAAAGCAACCCCTTCAAGGCCCTGATGGCCTCTGGAGACCATTTTTTTTACTAGCTTAGTGGTAGCTAGCTATTGCTGTACTTTGGGCTTATACAAGGGCTTGAGGTGAACCAGGTTATGATCTGGTCTTCCAAGTGGGGAATACACAGTTTTATAATACTGTAGTAGCATTGATAGTGTTCTAATTTGTTGTGTTTTTTATTTAAATACGTAATTTGATGTGTCCTATTTATATCTTTTTAATTATTTCAATGAAAGCTTTGACATTTTGGGGGCAGATGCCAATGTGTCCCAATTAATCAGAATCCATTGTGTTTAAGAATCATGTTAATTAAATCATGCTAAATAGTAAGTTTCAAAAATAAAGTTTTATTTTTACAATGTATCATCCTTATCATTATTCTGTAAAATTAAGTATGTACAGAACATAAATAAATGGCTTTTAAAGAAACAATAATTAAATCATGATTAAATTTTAATTGAAAATTTAATCTGAACTAGGATTTTTTTAATAGATTATGAGGACACGCAGTCCTCTTTTATTGTCATTTAGTAATGCATGCATTAAGAAATGATACAATGTTCCTCCAGAAAGATATCACAGAAACACAAGATAAACCAAGACTGAAAAACTGACAAAAACCACATAATTATAACATATAATTGCAACAGTGCAAAGCAATACTGTAATTTGATAAGAACAGACCATGGGTACAGTAAAAAAAAAAAGTCTCAAAGTCTCTCGAAAGTCCCATCATCTCACGCAGACGGTGGAAGGAAGAAAAATTCTCCCTGCCATGAGCTTCCAGTGCTGCAAACTTGCCGATGCAGCACCCTGGAAGCACCTGACCACAGCCGACTCGAGTCCCTCCGAAAACTTCGAGTCTCCGACCAGCCCTCTGACACCGAGCACCATCTCCGCCAAGCACTTCGACCCCGGCCCTGGCAACAGGCAATAGGCAAAGCCGAGGATTTGGGGCCCTCCCCTCCGGAGATTCTCGATCGCACAGTAGCAGTGGCAACGAAGCAGGCATTTCAGAAGTTTCTCCGGATTTTCCGCCGTGCTTCTCACGTCTGTCTCCATCAAATCAGGATTGTGCACAGTACCTACTTACAAATACAATATCATTCCGGAGCGGCCGCGCGCGCTGCATCGCGCCACCATCTTCTCCTCCCCTCCCCTTTATTTCATTTTAAACCAAATAAAGCAAACTGAAAACACAGGGCATGAATTTGTTAAGGCACATTAGGAAATTTTGCATTTTGAGTATTCAACTTGATATGAATCACATTATCAGGTTAACAAACCACATTAAAAGATATGAAAGCAACCAATTAATGGTTACCATTTAAAAAATACATACATTGTTTACAGGTTTAATGAGATCTCAATAAAGCAAAACAAAAACAGAAAAATCGATACAGTTATGACTATCAAGAGAAATTAAGATATAATTACAAAGGTAAAAACAAAAGATGTTGCCAAAAAAATGACAAGCTGATGATTGTAAAGTTTTCAGATTTCAGGAAAAGAGTAACCAAGTTACTGAAATGGAAATGGAAGGCTGAATACAAAAGTGAACAAGAAAGATATAATAAATACTGTAGATCGGGGGTTCCCAACCTGGAGTCCATGGACCCCCCCCCCCCCCCCCCTGCTTAATGGTATTGACCCACGGTATAAAAAAGGTTGGGAACTCCTGCCATAGATGCTTCTATGGGTAGATAAGGAAATGATTAACTAAAGTTTATATGAACACCTGACAGACAGAGATAGGAGAAATTGTAAGGAAATGGCAAAGAAATTAAAGAATAGTTTGTGCCCGTCTTTGAAGAATACAGAGAAAATCTATTGGAAATAGTGAAGAGTAGAAGGTCTAGTGAGAAAGAAGAGTTCAAAAAAAATAGAATATATATAAATTAGCAATGGAAACAAATAAATCCCCAGAACCCAATAAACTGCATGAGACTTTTGAAGCTTCTATGAACATAGTGGATATACAGCTTGCCGTCCTTCAAAATTCCGTAATTTCTAGAATATGAACACTATATTTGGGGTGTATAGGGCAGTTGGATGACGTATTACGTCATTTCCCGGCAGCTCCTGCAGCCAAGCTGATGCCAAATGTACTGCTTCGCATTCCTTTGGGCCACATCCGTGAAGCCGAGAGGGGGATCTTGATGTCTGGGCAGCTCAGGATCTCCATACTCATCACCCAGGTCTGTGCCCCCGAACCAGGCACATCCATTGTCTACTTAGATAGACGGAGCCATTAATGGGGTGGTTGGTCCTGACTAAATATCAGGAAATGCCAATAATGATTATATAGCTTCTCCCACCCAAGACAACTCTGCCTTCACATAGGACTTAGGTCTGGGTGTACCCTGTCTCTCTGAAGGAGCTCTGTCTATGGCGAGTGGAGCCAGAAAAATACCCAGACCAATGGTGGTGGTGTCACCTAAAATCACTGAAGTCTTCGGCAGCAGGGAGATGGATTCCAAGCTTTGGTGTCTTTGTACAACAACAGCAAAGGTTGGGCGATGTCTAGTGTATGATTCCCAATTGGAAACACCAGTAGAGGTCAAAAGCTCTAGTTAGATGAGCACTGCGGCAACAGAAGGCAAAGGCAAACCACTGTTGAAATTTCTGCCTAGTCAATCATGGAAAGAAACAAAAGAAGGAAACAGGACAACAGCGTGAATGGGGTTGATTCTAATCAACAGAACAACACCTCACTCTGCAGGGGTAGTCATGTGCTGCAGGTGACACCAGACCGTCATCCAGAGACTGTAAGCAATAGGGAAAGGCTAAGGGTAGCAACATGGAACATCCGTACACTTCACCAGAAAGGAAAGTTGGACAACACATTAAATGAAATGAAAAGGTTGGAAGTTGATATCTTAGGCCTGTCAGAAATTAGATGGACCGACAGTGGCAAATTCACTAAGAGTAGTTCTCTGATAATGTATTCTGGAGGTCAACAGCATATGTATGGAGTTGGAATTATTTTAAAAAACAAGTATCAAAATGTCTTATGGGATTTTGGGCGATATCCGACTGGCTGCTTTTAGTTAAATTAAGGGATAACCCTTTTAACATTAGCATAATCCAAGCCTGTGTGCCAACAAATGTTGCGGATGAAGAGGATATCAACAAGTTTTATGAAGACCTCGACAGTGCTTATGAGCAATGTAAATCTCAGGATATAGAATTAGTCATGGGAGATTTTAACTCCAAAGTTGGACAGGAAAGGGTTGATAACATCATAGGATCTTTTGGATTAGGGATGAAAAATGAAAATGGAGAAAGGTTTACTGATTGGTGTGTCAGAAACAACCAAGTGATCACCAATACTTGGTATAAAAACCATCCACGTAGATTGTGTATTTGGATTAGCCCTGGAGCTAGAACAAGGAATCAAATAGATTTCATTACCATCAATGAATGCTTTAGAAATAATATCACAAATTCTAAAGCCTACCCAGGAGCAGACTGTGGTTCAGATCACCATCCAGTAATAGCTACCATCAAAACAAAATTAAAGAAACTGAAACGTGGGAAAAAGAGAAAGAAGTATGGTATATGTTGGGAGAACTTAAAAATGATAGCACACTTAAGCAACAAATCAAAACAGCTGTAGAAGAACACCTCAACGAAAACGAAACAACACCTATTTGGGACAGATTTAAATACGCTATACAGCAATCAACAGAGGAGATAATCCCAGTACAAGAAATCCAACACACCAGCAAGGGGTGGATAACCAAAGAAACTCTAGATCTGATGGAACAAAGAAGGTTAGTGAAGAATAATGAAGTACAATACAGAGAGCTAGAAAGACAGATCAGACAATTGAGCAATATTGCAAAGAAAGAATGGCAGAATCAAAAATGCAATGAAATAGAAGGCCATATTAACAACAGTAAAGAAATGCACGAGAAAATTAAGGAAATTACTGGAATTAAGAAAACCTCCTCTACAGGATGCATAAGATCAGCAGACGGATTCATACTAACAGATCCAGATAAAGTATGTGAGAGGTGGATTCAGTATTTCCGTAATTCCACGTCCCATTCCCATTCTGACATGTCTATCCACGGCCTCCTCTACTGTAAAGATGAAGCCACACTCAGGCTGGAGGAACAACACCTTATATTCTGTCTGGGTAGCTCCAACCTGATGGCATGAACACTGACTTCTCAAACTTCCGCTAATGCCCCACCTCCCCCTCGTACCCCATCCGTTATTTATTTTTATACACACATTCTTTGTCTCTCTCTCCTTTTTCTCCCTCTGTCCCTCTCACTATACCCCTTGCCCATCCTCTGGTTTACCCCCCCCCCTTTCTTTCTCCCTGGGCCTCCTGTCCCATGATCCTCTCATATTCCTTTTGCCAATCAACTGTCCAGCTCTTGGCTCCATCCCTCCCTCTCCTGTCTTCTCCTATCATTTTGGATCTCCCCCTCCCCCTCCCACTTTCAAATCTCTTACTAGCTCTTCTTTCAGTTAGTCCTGATGAAGGGTCTCAGCCTGAAATGTCGACTGTACCTCTTCCTAGAGATGCTACCTGGCCTGCTGTGTTCACCAGCAACTTTGATGTGCGTTGCTTGAATTTCCAGCATCTGCAGAATTCCTCGTGTTTGCATTTTTAAATTCAGTATATAGAGCAGCTTTTTGAAGATAATAGAGGGGAACCCCCAGATATTAAACACCCTAATTTCTGGCCCACCTATTACCAAAGAAGAAATAACTAAAGCAATGAAAAGCATGAAACATGGTAAAGCCACTGGACCTGATGAAATTTCAGTGGAAATGATACAAGCCCTAGAAGATCTGGGCATAGATATCCTTTTTGAACTGTTCAATGGTATATATGAGTCTGGTGTATTGCCTGACGATCTCTTGAAATCAGTATTTATAACTCTGCCAAAAATTCCTGGAACTATTGATTGTGAAAATCATAGAACAATCAGTCTTATGAGTCACATAATAAAAGATTTTGTTTAGAATTGTTCTGTGTCGAATTAAAAACAAGTTGAGGCCAGAAACTTCTAAACTGCAATATGGGTTTATTGAGGATAGGGGAACTAGGAACACAATTTTCATACTATGAAGGCTCTCAGAAAGGGCTAATGAATATCAAAATGATGTCTTTTTATGTTTTATTGATTTCACTAAAGCATTCGACAAAGTGCAACATGAAAAATTATTTCAAATTCTCGCTAAACTAAACATTGACGGAAGGGACCAACAACTGCTTCAAAATTTACATCGGAATCAAACGGCGGCAGTAAAAATTGATGATAATATAAGCAGTTGGACTAAAATTCAAAGAGGAGTTAGACAGGAATGCGTTGCCTCACTGGAATTAGTTAATATCTATAGTGAAATGATTCTCAGAGAAATAGAAGACCTAGATGGGATAAAAATTGGTGTTAACATCAACAATATAAGATATGCAGACAATACCACTCTAATAGCAAGTGTTGCAGAAGACCTACAAATCCTCCTAGACAAAGTAGTACAAGCAAGTGCAGATTTTGATCTAACCATCAACTGTAAAAAAAACAAATGTATGGTAATATCAAAACAGCAGGATTTTCCCAACTGCCAATTGTACATCGGTAACCAAGAGGTTGAACAAAAGGCCAGCTTTAATTACCTTGGTAGCTTTATATCACAAGATGCTAGAAGTAGAAATAAAAAGAAGAATTGCCATTGCCAAAAGCAACTTCCAAAAAAATGAAATCCAGTTTTACCAACAGACACATATCTATGACAACAAGGTTTAGGCTACTAAAATGTTACATCTGGTCAATCTCGCTGTATGCTTCAGAAACATGGACTATAACACCAGAACCCCAAAGAAACTTAGAAGCAACAGAAATGTGGTTTCTTAGAAGAATGCTGAAAATATCATATAGAGATAGGGCAACTAATGAGACAGTACTCCAACGTGCCCATACAAAAAGATCTTTAATGAGAACATTAAATGAGAGGAAACTTAAATTTCTGGGCCATGTCATCAGAAAGGGAGAAATAGAATGCCTTATATTACAAGGCCATATGCCTAGGAAACGCGGAAGAGGAAGGCAAAGAAGAAAATATATGGACACCGTGAAAGAACTAACAAATCTAAGTATGCGAGATGTCATTGACGCTGCGAGGGATCGCTCGATGTGGAGAGCCATGATCGCTCAAGTGTGTATTGCACAAGGCACATGAAGAAGAAGAACACTATATTTAATAAAGGAAAAAACATGTTTATGTGAAACTGCAGATCTGTAAATCTGACACCAATATTAGACAAATACAGATAGTCTTTTATTAAGAAAGCAGCCACAAGGCACTTTAAAACGAAATACAGAATTGGATGAATTACTTTAAAAAATGGTTCGCAGAATTGAGGTATGGATTACTGACTAGGTAATGGGTCAATTTTGGGTTGAAAGGCTGTGGCAAATGTTGATAACAGAGAGATTAATTCTGGGTCTCAATTGTTCAGTCTGCTTTAGTAATTTAGTTGACAAGATTAAGTACAAGGTATCCCAGTAGCTGTTCATACAGAACCAAATGGAAATGTAGACAGTGAGAAGGATGCAGAGTGGCTTGAGGAAGGTATGGTTAATAATCTGTATCTTGGGCAAGGACATGATAGATGGAATATAATGTAGAAAAAGTGAGTTCATTCACATTGTTGGAAAAAATGCGTGCAACATAGGCAACCACGAAGTCAAATTGTGTTATGCTCAGGAGATTGGTGAATGTACATATCCTAACTAATCAAAACAGAAAGCAAGCTACGGCAAAAAATAGTTCCTATCCTTCTTTAACCAACTTCTAAAGAAAGAGCAGACTTTTATTAAAAACAATAGTACACCTTCCCCACAATCTCCGTCAGCACAGGTGCACCACAAGGCTGTGTGCTTATCCCCCTGCTCTACTCACTTTATACTTATTACTGTGAGGCTAAGCACACAGCTTCAGTGACATACTTAGGTTTGCTGGCAACACCACTGTCACTGTCTGAACCAAAGGTGGTGATAAACCAGCTTATAGAAGGGAAACTGAAAATCTGGCTGAGTGATGCCACAACCACCATCTCTGACTCAATGTCAGCAAGATCAAGGAGCTGATTATTGACATCAGGAGGAGGAAACTGGAGGTCCGTGAGCCAGTCCTCATTGGGGGATCAGAGATGGAGAGAATCAGCAACTTTAAATTCCTTGGTGTTATCATTTCAGAGGAGCTATCCTGGGTTCAGCACATTAAGTGCCATTACAAAGAAAGCACGGTAGTGCTTCTATTTCCTTACAAGTATGCAAAGATTTGGCATGACATCAAAATCTTTGGCACACTTTTATAAATGTATGGTGGAGAGTATATTGGTTGGTTGCGTCATTGTATGGTAGCATCAATGACCTTGAAAGGAAAATCCTACAATAAGTAGTGGATGCAGCCCAGTCCTACACTTGAAAGTCCTCCCACCATTAAGCACATCTACACAGAGCGCTGTTGCAGGAAAGCAGCATCCATCATCAGGGACCCCCACTACCCAGGTCACTCTCTCCTCTCACTGTTGCCTTCAGAAAGAAGGTACAAGAGCTTCAGGACCCCCACCACCCAGGTATGGGAAGTGTTAATATCCCTCAACCATCAAGCTCTTGAACCAGAGGGGATAACTTCACTCGCCCCTTCACTGAACTGTTCAACACCTATGGACTCACTTTCAAAGACTCTTCATTTCATGTTCTCCATTTATTGTTTATTTATTTATTGTTATTATCATTTTTCTTTTGTATTTGTAGTTCGTTGTCTTTTGCTCATTGGTTGGTCATCCTGTGGGATGCAGTCTTTCATTGTGTTTCTTGTATTTACTGTGAATGCTCGCAGGAAAACAAATCTCAGGGTTTTATATAGTAACATATGTACTTTGATAATAAATTTACTTTGAAAAATGCTTTTTAATAAACAATGTTATTTAATGGCATCACTGTAATAATCCGCTGCACTTTCCATTCACTTCCTTTCCCTCCTTTCTCAGTCCTGCCCCTTTCATTATTTTAACCATTCAGTTCCAAAGTGAGAAAAGCTCATCTTCCTCTTGTTCAAAAAATAACCTGTAGGATAATATGCAAACATTGATTTTGTTTCTCTCATATCACCTTATTGCCTGCTCCTTATTTTGTCTCTATTTCCCATTGTCTTTCTTCTCTACTACAATCACTCATCTTTTTCTCCATTTCACTTTGCTTATCCCCTCTTTCCTTTCCTTCACTCTCGTTTTTTTTATATATGCAGAGAGAATAGTAATCAATATATGAGAATTTAATCAATGGGGAAAATGAAAAGAAATGCAAGAAAAAGCCCAAGGAAAAGTGAGTTACAATTGATAAAGTACTGCAAGTAAAGATTTAGTTAATCCTGAGAATAAACAAGAATATTAAAATTATCCTTTCCTCATGTTTTAATTTTGGGTCAATAAGTAAAAAAAGATTAAGTGGAATATGGAGGATGCATTTTAGATAAAGTGAATCACTATAGTGCAGGATGCCATTCAGACCATTGTGTCTATCTGTTGAGCATCTCTGTCAGTCTCAGTCCCTGCTAATTCCTCTTCACCCTGCAAGCCATTTCCATTACCATTATAGGGAATACAATGCTTTATCCATCGCATTAAACCTGCTACAGTGGGTATTTCATCTATGTTAATGGCCTTGAGCTTGAGAGGGTTGAGAGCTTCAAGTTCTTAGGACTGAACATCACCAACAGCCTGTCCTGATCCAACCATATAGAAGTCATGGCCAAGAAAGCTCACCAATACCTCTACTTCTGCAGGAGACTTAAGAAATTTGGCATGTCACCTTCAACCCTTGCCAATTTTTAATCGATGTACCACAGAAACTGGCCTCTCTGGATGTGTAATGCCTTGGTATTGCAACTGCTCTGCACGTAACTGCAAGAAACTGCAGAGTTGTGAACACAGCTCAGCGCATCATGGAAAGCAGCCTCCCCTCCAAGGCCTTCCTCTATACTTCTTGCTGCAGCAGTAAAGCAGTCAGCATTTTCAAAGACCCCATCTACCCAGACATTCTCTCTTCTCCCCTCTTCCAAACACAGAATACTCTGCAGATGCTGGGGTCAAAGCAACACTCACAACACGCTGGAGGAACTCAGCAGGTCAGGCAGCATCCGTGGAAACGCTGACTGATCGTTTCCACGGTTGCTGCTCGACCTGCTGAGTTCCTCCAGCGTGTTGTGAGTGTTGCTTCTCCCCTCTTCCATCAGGGAGAAGAACATGTACCACCAAGCTCATGGGCAGCTCTACCTCACTCTTATAAGACTATAAAATAGTTCCCTAGTATGATAAATTAGACTCTTGCCCTCACAATCTACACATTCTAATTTTACATCTTATTGTTTACCTGTACTGCACCTTCTCTGTAGTTGTGGCACTTTATTCTGCATTGTTATTGTTTTATCTTGTTCTACCTCAATGCATTGTGTAATGACACCATTGTAGGAACAGTACATAGAACAATTTTTTCACTGTATCACCCTCACAGGATGAAGAGGTGCTCTGCACATTCTTATTCCATTTTAGTGTCATATATTAAGATAGAGCAAGTGCAAGTAAAATGCTATTTAATTTGAAAGGACAGCTTGGTTAAAAAGAGCTTGTATAACATCTCCAATAGCCACACAGGAAAAGTGCCTTGAGCAATGAAGCAGTTGATAGAGATGGAAAGCAAACCCAAGAAGTCACAGGCAAACTGGCCCCTTCAGTTTGCTGAGGTGGGAGAAGGCAAACTAACAGGGAAACAGGGGAAGCGGTAAAGAGAAATTTATGGGACTCTGAGATACGCACATGGACAAAAGAAAAATGAAGGGATAGATTGATCTCGGAATGCGTTAAAAGGTCAGCACATGAGCTGAAGGGCCTGTATTGTGTTATAGCGCTCTTTATCCTGCTTGTTTTGTCTGAGAGGAAATAGTGTCAAGAGCAGAACTTGAAAAGTGGCGGGAATCGTCAGGTCGTGTGCGACCACCTCAGCCCAGAAGCGCGATTTCAGAGCGGCTCAAATCTCCGTACTTGCTATTAACACCAACAACGACCATCTTTTCTCTGAAATATTAACGCTGCTTCTTTAAATACGGGTACGCAACATTTCTTCTTTTCACTATTTCAGATTTTCCGCGTCTGCAGGTTTTCATTTTTAAATTTCATTCAGGCAGCCGGAAAACACTTTGTACCTGCTGCTGTGCCCAGACCCGCCAGCCGCATCGCCATCTAACAACTCAGCAGCGTTCCAGTCCTACCGACACACGGCCCGGATTCAACCCAACTTAACGCGTCGGGCGCCCGGCGGCTGCGGGACGCGAGCGGCGGACGTTAGACATTTAAAACGCTGCAGAGGACGCGCAGTCACAGCAACACGGAGACAGATCACAGCTTTATTAAACTCGAGCTATTGCCATTAAAACGCACCTTCGTAATCTGACTTGTTGCCAACGTGATTTTTTTTTCTGGTTTGTAAACGGAGAGAGCCTCCCGAGACAGCCACCGAGCACAGCGACGGTTGTCTCCCCGCTGGAACAAGATCCCAGCCTCGCTCTTCAACACAGGCGGCGGACCCATACGACCCACGGGGCTCTGGTAAACAACACCGAACAGCAATTCCCGGCAACCACCGGCGCATCTCCGCTTTCCCAGTTCCGCCGGATGCACGGTCAGGATTAACACGGCGTTGTTTTTACGCGCCATTTTCAGCTCCCGTCCCCCGACTCTTGTTAATGGCGAGTCCACTTCCGAGGTCGGCGTTGATCTGAAGCCTGGCGACTCCTCCTGGGAGGGGGGCCTCCTTCGTAAACTCCGGCTCGTCCCGAGATAATGCTGCTGCCGTCAGACATAGCGCGTCTGGTCCTGGGTAAGTGAGCTGGTTTGCAAGCGCGGAGTCAGTGCTTGGCTCTCTGAAGGATTGGACCCGCACCGGAGGCCAGACAACTCTGCTCACCTTGCTCCAGTCCTCTCAGTGATTGACAGCCTCCTGACATTGCGCTGACTATTTCCGTAGTTTTGGATCGCGAGTTAAATGGTTTGTTTCACACAGGCCTTCTACAGTCATTGTATCTATGATTTAATTTTAAGAGTTTAATTTGAGTGTTCAAATTGTCACTTTTCTTTGTGGAATAGTATTTAGAATAGTGTTCTAATTCATTATTCGGTCGGATACTTGATCAAAGTCCTGGTTCTCACAATGGATCAGATGTTTAAACCCATTAATGAACCAGACTGAACAGATGTCAACATCACTGGAAAACTGCTAAGCATGAAATTATGCACCTTGATTTTAAGGTTTCCTAGTTGATAATCACTTTGGAGCAGAATTCATCTGATAACCAATTCATGTTTGGTCTTGAAAATTAGTTGGTCATCAAATAACTAAAACATGAGTGCAGCTGCTGATTGGTAATCCTAATTAGTATGACCTGCCCTGGGTGTTAGGAAAAGCCATAGTAATTGAGTCCTCTTGCTGAGTTTTGACAGAAATTATTACCATTTCCTCTCTGAGATCTCAAAGATGTTTCTTGATCTGTCGAGTTTCTTCAGTAAATTGTAACTCCAGAATCCAGTATCTACAGTCGTATCAAAAAAAAGTTATGTTTGAAACTCATTTATCTTCATAAACCATACTTATTGTCATTACTGAGTGAAACTGGTTTGCAATAGGGAGAATTTGCCTGAATATAGTTTTGCAGGTGCAACAGGCTATCAAGAAGGTAAATAGAATGTTGGCTTTCATTGCTAAAGGATTAAATTTAAGAACAAGGATGTTATGCTGCAACTATACAGGGTACTGGTGCATCTGGAGTACTGCGTACAGTTCTGGTCTCCTTGCTTGTGGAAGGATATACTAGCTTTGGAAGTGGTGCAGAGGAAATTCATCAGGTTGGTTCCAGAGATGAGGGGGTTAGGCTGAGAAGAGATTGAGTCATCTGGGACTGTACTCATTGGAATGCAGAAGGATGAGTGGAGATCCTACAGAAACATTCAAAATTATAAAAGGGATAAATAAGATAGAGGCAGGAAAGTTGTTTCCACTGATAGGTGAGACTAGAACTAGGGGACATAACCTCAAGACTAGGGGGAGTAAATTTAGGACGGAGGTGAGGAGGTTTTCCCAAAAGAATGGTGAATTTGTGGAATTTTATGGCCAATGAAATAGTGGAGGCTACCTTAGTGAAGTTATTTAAGACAAGGTTGGATAGATTTTTCCACAATAGGGGAATTAAGGGTTATGGGGGATGAGTCCATGGTCAGATCAGCCATGATATTATTGAATGGCGGAGCAGGCTTGATAGGCAGAGGGCTTACTCCTGCTCCTATTTCTTCGGTTCTTGTAATTTCAAGATAGCACAAGTTGGCAGTGTGATAATGTTTGAAGAACTACTTTTGGATGATAGGATGCACAGCAAATCATTTGTGTGTAGTAAAGAACTTGATAACAAAAAATGGCTTTTGATGAGATTGACTGAGAACATTTTCCAGAACAAGGGGAAAATACTCTTGGCTTCTGATTAGAAAGTCAGAATCAGAATCAGGTTTATTATCACTGGCATGTGATGTGAAATTTGTGAAGTCACTGTGAAGCCTACATTCATTGGGTGAATGTCTCTTCTACAAGCTAATGATGGTCATTCATTGTGTCCGACGAAGGCGGTCGTTCTTGTGTATAGTACTGCCAGAAAGTTTGTGAACCCTTTAGAATTTTCTCTATTTCTGCACAAATATGCCCTAAAATGTGATCGGATCTTCACGCAAGTCCTAAAACTATTTAAAGAGAACCAAATTAAATAAACGTTATACTTTTTCATTTAGTTATTGGAAAAAAATGATCCAATATTATATGTATTTGAACTTTGAACATTTGGAAATAGTTTTAATTAAAATCTTAAGCATATTTACAAAGTTGTTTTGCATTGAGGGTTTCCAGTAAGTTGTTGAGTAAAATGGGATTGCCTCCACTGCCATCAATACGAGTTCCAACCACATCCGACACCTTCAAACTGCTGATTGTGCAACCTCCAACACCACTCCAGCCTTGACCGACAGCACACTGCAGCTGGAACACCTGTCCCCTTTCCCCTTCCCCCCACCGATACTCTGCAATCCTGTGCTCTCAGGTCCCACCACCAGCTCCTGGGTACTTGGAGACTTCATCTTCCTCTCACCCACCTTCCCTAAACACCCCAACCCTCCCCTCTCCTCTGACACTACCAATACCCTTACCAACTCTAATCTGTGCCGGGTCTTCACTATCCCTTCTGATATTCTCCTCTCTGAGTGAGGCAGGACGTTCTGTCCTCAGTAAAGGCCTCATCTTTGCCCCCCTGCACCCACACCACAGTGAGTTCTGCGGCCACCATGATGCTGAGCTCTTCTTCCTGTTTCCATGCCTACATTATTGGCAAGGTCTCTCCACCCTGCATGATGACTTCTTTTCCTGTCTTTAACCCCGCTCCTCTTCCTGGACACCCTGCTCTGGATCTTTTCATTGCTAACTGCCGACGGGACATCAACCATCTTGTCTTCACCACTTTCTCTCTCTAATTCCAGCCTCACTCCTTCCAAACGCACTGCTCTCCATTCTTACCACACTAATCCTAACCTCACCATCAAACCCAACAAATAAGAGGGGGTGCTGTAGTAGTCTGGCAGGCTGACCTCTTTATCTTGCTGAGGCCCAGAAACAACTCTCAGACACCATTTCTTGCTTACCCCTTGAACAGAATCCCACTAAGGAGCACCAAGCCATTGTCTCCCACACCATCACTGACCTTATTAAACTCTAGGGGTCTCCCATTCACTGCCACCAAACTCATAGTTCCCTTACCCTGCACATCCCATTTCTACCTCCTACCCAAGATCTACAAACCTGCCTGTCCAGGTAGACTGATTGTTTCTGCTTGTTCCTGTTCTGCTAATTTATATCTGCATACCTCGACTCAGTTTTATTCCCCCCCCCCCCCCCCGGTTTAGTCCCTTCCTACCTACATCCATGATACTTAACACAGTCCTGATCTTTTCAATGATTTCAAGTTCCCTGGCCCCGATCATCTGATTTTCACTATGGATTTCCAGTCCTATACACCTCCATCCCCCACCAGAAAGGCCTCAAAGTTCTCCCATTTCTTTCTGGACACCAGACCCAATCAGTTCCCCTCCACCACCACTCTCCTCTGTCTGGCAGAACTTGTTCTCACTCTCAGTAATTTCTCCTTTGGCTCCTATCACTTCCTTCAACCGCCATGGGCGCTTGCATGGGTCGCAGTTATGCCTGCCCTTTTGTCGGCTACATGGAACAGTCCAAGTTCCAAGCCTACACTGGAATCACTCCCCAACTTTTACTACACTGCATCAACGCCTGCATGCGGAGCTCGCCAACTTCATCAACTTTGCCTTCAACTTCCACTCTGCCCTCAAATTAACCTGGTGCATTTCTGACATCTCCCTCCCTTTTCTCAATCTTCTCTGTATATCTCTGGAGACAGCTTATCTGCTGATGTCTATTATAAACCCACAGACTCTCACAGCTACCTGGACTATACTTCTTCCCGCCCTGGAACTTGTAAAATTTCCATCCCCTTCTCTCAATTCCTCCGTCTTTGCTGCATCTGCTCTCAGGATGAGGCTTTTCATTCAGACTAAGGAGATGTCCTCCTCGTTCAAAGAAAGGGGCCTCCCTTCCTCCACCATCAACGCTGCCGTCAACTGTATCTCTTCCTTTTCATACACGTCAGCCCTTATCCTATCCTCCCATGACTCTACCAGGGATACGGTTCCTCTTGTTCACTTACCACCCCACCAACCTCTGTGTCCAGCACATAATTCTCCAGAACTTCAGCCATCTCCAACAGATCCCACTGCCAAGCTCACCTTTCCCTCCCCACTGATCTCCCTCCTGGCACTTATCCTTGCAAGCAGATCAAGTGCTACACCTGCCCCTACACCTCCTCCCTCACTACCTTTCAGGGCCCCAACCTATCCTTGCAGGTGAGGGGACACTTCACCTGTGAGTCTGTGTCTGGTGCTCTTGTATATTGGTGAGACCCGACGTAGGATTGGTAGACCACTTCACCAAGCACCTATGCTCCGTCTGCCAGAAAAAGCAGGATCTCCCAGTAGCTGCCCATTTTAATTTTACTTCTCATTCCCATTCCAAACATGTCAGTCCATGGCCTCCTCTACTGTCGCAATGAATCCACATTTGGGCTGGAGGAGCAACATCTTGTATTCCATCTGGGTAGCCTCCAACTTGATGGCATGAACATTGATTTCTGAAACTTCTGGTAATGACCCCCCCCCCCCCACCATACCCTATTCCCATTTCCTTCTCTCACCTTATCTCCTTACTTGCCCATCACCTCCCTCTAGTGCTTCTCCCCCTTTTCTTTCTTCCATGGCCTTCTGTCCTCTCCTATCAGATTCCCCCTTCTCCAGCCCTGTATCTCTTTCAGCAATTTCCCAGCTCTTTACTTCACCTAATCTCACCCATCACTTGCCCCTCCCTGACCCTCTTACTCTGACTCCAGTCTTTTTTCTCCTGTCCTGGTGAAGGATTTTGGCCTGAAATGTCAACTACTCTTTTCCATAGATGCCGCATGACCTACTGAGTTCCTCCAGCATTCTGTGTCCGTTGCTTGTCGTGATATTGCTCATCAGTTGTTATTTTTTGTACTAATATGTTGATGGAAATTCTACCTAAATCTGCATTTCTTAACATTCAGAATGCTTGCATTACTGTTAATTCGTAATGCACGATGTTCATTTTAATACTGAATAATAGAAATTACTTTAAATCAAGTTAAACTGAGATGCACAAGCTAACTAATTCATCTTCAGGATGTGAACAATGCAAAAATTGTGCGGAAATTCCATTGAAAATGCTGAGCTTTTAATTGGATTTAGTGTACAAGTGATCCCTGTGTTAATTGAAGTTTGGGTAAGTGAGATTCACCCTTGCAGAATTCAAAAATCACTACCCAAAAAATTGAGAAGTGGAATAAAATTTGGTCTTGTGGAATTTATGTTGTGTAAAATAAGTGAATGACATTCCCATTCCCCCCACTCCTCCATCCTCAAATCCCTTTTGTCTACAAGCTGCATTGTTAAGTTGGAACTGCAGACCATGCCCTGTACTTTCCAGAGGATGGATGAGATGGTTTTCCTCCTGTGGATTTTGGTGATTGGACAGAATAGCAGATCACAGGTTTACTGTATCTATGTGACTTAATGCCAGCACTTTCTTTTGGAATGAAAAAAACTGCAATCTAGAACTGTTTTGATTGGAATGTCCATAGTATTAGTTTCCCTAAGCTGTGGCAACATGGAAGTGTATACTGGACATCCAGTGATGTCTGGTGTATTATAAATAGGGTCATTTCATTTCAGTGTAGGGTATCTGATCTGGTGGAGCCTCAAGAAGCTAATCCGTGGCAGAATTGCAACAAACTGCAAGTTTGGGATAAGGCAGCTAAAAACTGCTTTGGAAAATACTGTGCGTTTAAAAATAAGCTTTTCTCGATTGTTCTAACTTCCCACAAATTGGCTTTTGTTCTTGATATGATACTTCATTCAAAATTGCTAGCACTGGTCACCAATATTCCCTCTAATTTGTAATGACCAGTGTATGCAAGAATTTTGTGCTGTGCAATTTTCTTGCCCAGTGACGACGTGCGCATATTCATTTTAACTATCAATAAGAACTATGATCTCCTTTGGGTTTGATCATTTTTACTGTCGTTCATCTGGACTCCCTCAAAACATACGTAGCGGGCCTGTAGCGGGTAATGAAGGATCTTCTTGCCTGAGCTTTTGCACAATATCCGGATGTGATTTGCTTGCTAAATGATGCTTTAAAAATCAAGTACCCAAATATCACTCCACTTCTTCCCACTTGCAAATTCTCCAGCAAATTTTGCATCATAACAATACACGCAGATAACACCAGTTTCTGTATTGTACATACATATTTCATGTAGCACGTTCCTGACCTCATGAACTTATGATGTAGCAGGTTCTACTGTTTCATTAAGCCATTGCTCTTTAAATGACCTAGTTGTTCTTTGGCGCTTCATGCCCTTTGCTTCTTTGGAATTGGGCGTAGTGAATCAATAATTTCTTCGTCAGTTCCAAAATTGGCAGACAAATCAGCGCAAACTCCACGTTGTCAACACTGTCCGTATCAGAAACCAGAAAAAGAAATGTGATTGTGTACAATTGTGAAATATACGTAACATGCCAATGAGGTAATAGGTGACAACCTTTTGTGCGCAATTTAAATCCCTTTGTGCGCTAGTTGCAAAAGATGTGTGCACGCACACACCTTAGTGGGAACATTGCTGGTCACTGCCCTGAGTGTCATCAGCCTTATTTGTTAAAATCAACTGCCAAGTTGAATGTGCTTATGCAAAGTTCGAAAAAGGAATAAGTTGATTTCTTTGATTCTCCCTTGTGTTTTAAATGTGCGACTTTCTTCTGTACAAGAACTTTGGCTGAAACTTACTTCAACCAGCTTGTAGAACAGAATATTTTTCCAGTAAAGCAATGGAAAAGACTAATCTCAAACGTAATATTAATTAATTTCTCTGTAACAATTTCAGATATTTATTCTAAAACCCTTTAACCATAGCAATGTTATTGTGCCACAGCATGTATGTATCAATTACTCTGTTGCTTTGTGTGGATATTGGTGAAAAACTGCTGAATTTTGTTTATTATGTGTTTTAGGATATCTACAGCAGGAAAAGCTTTCTAACACATGCAAAGCCTTTATTTTGGAAAGTCGTGACCTAAAGGAATATGCAGAGCACAGTACCGAGGATGGAGTTGTTCCTGCTTGTTTACTGGTATGCTGTGAATAGCATAATCTCTTTGGATTACACCAACTTCTTTATTGCAACAATGTTTATGTCGCATACTATATGGGAAAGAACGTTCTACATGTAACCTTAAGAATGTCGAGCTTCCCGCATGATACTACACATGGATGAGGGGAGACATGAAGTCACTTTATGCCACAATCGCTACAGATAATGAATAAAGCTGCATCTGCTATGACTCAGTTATATAAAGAACGACTCAGCGCCTACAAAAGGTTTTCCTGTTTTATTGTTTTACAACATTGAATCACAGTGGATTTAATTTGGCTTTTTTTGACACAGTTCAACAAAAAAACTCTTGTTAAGGTGAAAACAGATCTGTACAAAGTGATCTACATTAATTACAAATATAAAACACAAAATAATTGATAGCATAAGTATTCACTCTCCACCCTTTAATATGACACACCAAATCAATACTGGTGCAGCCAATTGGTTTTAGAAGTCCAATAGAATCAATTTGTTAACTAGGGATCTGTTTTTGGAGACCTGTGTGTTTCAATCGATTGTTGTAAAAATACACATATATCTGGAAGGTCCAACTGCTACCTGGCCTGCTTCTGCACCTATTTTCTATGTTTCTGTGCCAGTATCAGTATCCTGGCAAAGGCTACACCACTAAGACAAAAGAACACTCCAAGCAACTCCAGGAAAGAGGTTATTGAAAAGCGTAAGTCAGGAGATGGATACAAGAAAATTTCCAAGTCACTGAATATCCTTTGGAGTACAGTTAAGTCAATCATCAATCATCGGGACTGTCATATGTCGAAAGATTGGAGCGACTGGGCTTGTATACTCTGGAATTTAGAAGGCTGAGAGGGGATCTTATTGAAACATATAAGATTATTAAGGGATTGGACATGCTGGAGGCAGGAAGCATGTTCCCACTGATGGGAGAGTCCAGAACCAGAGGCCACGGTTTAAGAATAAAGGGTAGGCCATTTAGAACGGAGTTGAGGAAAAACTTTTTCACCCAGGGAGTGGTGGATATATGGAATGCTCTGCCCCAGAAGGCTGTGGAGGCCAAGTCTCTGGATGCTTTCAAGAAAGAGATGGATAGAGCTCTTAAAGATAGTGGAATCAAAGGTTATGGGGATAAGGCAGGAACTGGATACTGATTGTGGATGATCAGCCATGATCACAGTGAATGGCGGTGCTGGCTCGAAGGGCCGAATGGCCTACTCCTGCACCTACTGTCTATTGTCTATTGTCTATCAAGAAAATGGAAAGAATATGGCACAGCTATGAATCTGCCTAGAGCAGGCCATCCTCAAAAACTGAGTGAGCGTGCAAGAAGGGGACTAATGAGGGAGGCTACCAAGAGACCTATGACAACTCTGGAGGAGTTACAAGCTTCAGTGGCTGAGATGGGAGAGACTGAGTATACAACAATTGTTGTCTGGGTGCTTCACCAGTTGGAGCTATATGGGAGAGTGGCAAAGAGAAGGCCACTGTTGAAATAAAAACTCTCATTAAATCTTGGCTAGAGTTTGCCAGAAGGCATGTGGGAGACTGAAGTCAGCTGGAAGAATGTTCTATGGTCTGATGAAAACAAAATTGAGCATTAGACACTGCACATTATCAAAAACACCCCATCCCTACCATGAAGTATGGTGGTGGCAGCATCATACTATGAGGATGCTTCACTGCAGCAGGCCCTGGAAGGCTTGTGAAGGCAGAGGATAAGGTGAATGCAGCAAAATACAGGGAAATCCTGGAGGAAAACCTGATGCGGTCTGCAGGACAATTTTGAGTTGAGAAAAGATTTGTTTTCCGACAAGACAATGACCCTAAACATAAAGTCAGAGCTACACAGCAGTGGTTTTAAAACAACAAGTTTAATGTCCTGGAGTGTCCAAGTCAGAGTCCAGACCTCAATCCAATTGAGAATTTGTGGGTGGACTTGAAAAGGGCTGTTCACTCATGATCCCCATGCAATCTGACAGAGCTAGAGCAGTTTTGTAAAGAAGAATTGGAGGAAAATGGCAGTGTCCAGATGTGCAAAGCTGATAGAGACCTATTCACACAGACTTAAGGCTGTAATTGCTGCCAAAGGTGCATCAACTAAATATTGACATGAAGGGGGAGAATACTTCTGCAATCAATTATTTTTCGCTATATATTTGCAATTAATTTAGATCACTTTGTGGAGATCTGTTTTCACTTTGACATGAAAGAGCCTTTTGCTGTTGATCGGTGTCGTAAGAAGCCAAATTAAGTCCACTAGTATTCAATGTTGTAAAACAATAAAACACAAAAATTTCCAAAGGGGGTGAACACTTTTTACAGGTAGTATATAGGTGGAAGCAAGTTGTCTGCATCACATCACTTAAAAGCTGATCTGTGCACCCCTTTCCCAGAGGGCAAAGCTTTTTACTGAAAAAAGCATTAGTTGCCTGTCCAGCTTTTCAAATGCCTGGCTTCACCAGTTCTGTAGAAACAAGCTCACATTCTTACTTCTAAAACATTCTTAATGTTATTCTTCTATTGTGAGTGAATGTACTTTTAAGTAAATGTTTTTGTTTCAGTACCATCTTATTTGATACTTAGTGTTCACCTTTCAGGCTGAAAGGCCATGTTTTCTCAAGGCAGAGTACAATGATAATGGTGATTACATATAATTTCTCAGAACTTTTCCAGCATTTTAATGCATCTTTGAGTTGACCAGAGCAGAATTCTATATTCTAATTAGAGCAAAAGCAATTTGAGCACGTCCTCGGCTAACGTGCACCTTTGTGGCCTCTTGTATATCGGTTACTGTGTTTGGTGCTCCCGGTGTGGCCTCAGTATATCGGTGAGACCTGGCGCAGATTGGGAGACTGCTTCGTGGAGCGTCTACGCGCCGTCCACCAGAACTTGAGAGATCTCCCAATGACCACCCATTTTAATTCCACTTTCCATTCCCATTCTGATATGTCAATCCATGGCCTCCTCCACTGTCAGGATAAGACCACACTTAGGTTGGAGGAACAACACCTTGTATTCTATTTGGGTAGCCTCCAACCTGATGGCATGAACATCGATTTCTCAAACTTCCAGTAATGCTCCCCACCCCCCCTTAACCATTTCCCATCCCCTTGTCCCTCTCTCATGTTATCTCCTTGCTCGTCCATCTCCTCCTCTCTGGTGCTCCTCCCTCCCTTTCTTCTTTCTTCCATGGCCTTCTGTCTCTTTCACCAATCAACTTCCCAGCTGTTTACTTCATCCCTCCCCCTCTGAGTTTCACCTATCGCCTGGCATTTCTCTCTCCCCTCCCTCCACCTTTCAAATCTACTCAACTTTTTTTCTCCAGTCCTGACTAAGGGTTTCAGCCTGAAACGTTGACTGTACTTTTTTCCACAGATGCTTCCTGGTCTGCTGAGTTCCTCCAGCATTTTGTGCGTGTTGCTCAGATTTCCAGCATCTGCAGATTTTCTCTTGTTTGTGCACCCTTCTATTAGGACTTTGAAGTTAATTGATTGGAAATTTGTTGATCACTTCTCTGAATTGATTAGTCTATTAAAATAGGGATGTTTTCATCTTTATTAGCTGTTTCAGTGCTGGACCAATTGTTATATTTTTCTTTTTTTTTTATTGACACACATTTTGTACAACTAATTTTATAATTTAGTACATTTCATTTACTCTCCCAGTTCTGTATTACACACAAAATTTAATTTCATTTATAAATCCAAATCAGAATTCATATAATTGGATATCATCATGGGTGGGTAGATTGATAGATCTAATTTAGTACTATTAACCTTGGATACTAATAGCACCAATCTAGCTCTGAAGGTCATTAATTAGTGCTAGGAATTTGCATAACTATATTTTGAATTAGCTACAATATTGCATAATATGTTGTATACTTCAAGATTCCAGAAATATGCTTGTATGATACTTTCAGATATAATACAATATATTTTCCAGTGTATGTAGATGTAGTATCTTTTCAACTGTAACAGCTTATTTTGTAAGGATTCAGGAAACCTCAAATAGGAACTAACACTTCATTAGTGCCTTCACCATTGGAGGAAAATATCTCAAAAGTTCTCCTTATTTTTTTTCTTCTCTCCCCTTCCATCAGGCTGAAGATGCAGCAACTTGAAAACACGTATCACAGGGTCAGGGACAGATGTTTTTCCAGCAGTTATAAGACTCTTGAATGGACCTCTTGACTCTTCAAAAATCAAAATGTTGTTATCAAAATAGCTATACGACTTTGAGATTCATTTTCTTGCAGGTGTTCACAATAAAACAAAAAACTACCTTATTGTCTACCTGCACTGCACTTTCTCTGTAACAGTAACACTTTATTCTGCATTCTTTAATTATTTTTTTCCTTGTACTACCTTGATGTACTTGAGTTTTCAAATTATCTGTGTGGATGCATGCAAAGCAAAATTTTGTCATGGTAATTTTGGTACATGCCAGGGTTTTCCTCTTTGGAGCAAAGGAGGATGACTTGATAGAAGTGCATAGGATGTTAAGGGGCATGGATAGAGTGGCTAGCCAGAGGCTTTTACCCAGGGCAGAAATGGCTAATACAAGGTGGCATAATTATAAGATGATTGGAGGAAGGTATTGGGGAATGTCAGAAATAGGATTTTTTAGAGTGGTAGGTGTGTGAAATGCACTGCCAAAGGTGGTAGTGGAGTCAGATACGTTTAATCTTAGAGTAGTTTAAAAAGTTGGCACAACATTGTGGGCCGAAGAGGGTGTGCTGTAATGTCCTATGTAAATAACAGACCAATTACTAATTCACAGAAGTAGGATGAAAAGCCAGTCTGTTTACATTTGACGAGTGTTTGAAGGAGCAGAGTTGGCCAAAACAACAGGAGAACACTCAGTGTTTTAATCAGTAGCATGGGATCTTCAAATACACTTGAACCCTAGAAATGAGCTGATGATCCATTTAAAAATAAACTACATCTCTGTAGCATTCTTCATAGTCTCAGAAAATCCTAATGAACATCATGCAATGCGAGAAATTAGCCGATTTGCATCCAGCACTTTCCCACCAATGGTGATACCATAATGACCAGATAACCTGATACCGGATAAATATTGGCCAGGGTATTTGGACTAACTCCTCTGCTCTTCCTCTCATTAGCAGTCTATTACGTCAGTCATTCTCTCTTCTCTCTCCCTTTGAGCAGAAGATACAAAAGCTTGAACGCATGTACCACCACACTCAGACAGTTTTTATCCTGAACAGAACTTGTTGCTAACAATGAATTCTTATCTCCCAATCTACCTTGTCATAGCCCTTCCGCTTTATATTGTTTACCTGCGCTGCATCTTCTTAGTAACACTAGTAGTCTTTATTCTGTTTTCTTTATACTAAGTTGACGTAATAATATATGGCTTGATCTACCTGGATGGGGTATAAATGAAAGCTTTTCATTGTACCTCAGTATGTGTAACGGTAATACCCTCTAATCTGAGCAGCATCCTAGTCAACCTGCACCCTCTCCAAAGCTTCCATGTAGTCTAGTGAATTACATATGATACTTCAAGTGCGGCCTAATCAAATATGTAGCTGCAACATGACTTGCTGACTCTTGTGTACTTGGTGCCCCAACCAATAAAGGCAAGCATACCAGATATCTTCTTTACCGCCTTATCTACTGTGGTCATTTTCAGGCAGCTATGTACTTAGACCCCAAGATCCCTCAACATTGATGCTATTATGGGTCCTGCTATTAACAGTATACTTACATTTAACCAAGGTACAACACTCCACACTTGCTCAGATTAAACTCCATCAGTTATTTTTCTGCCCATATTTGTAGCTGACATACAGTTGAAGTCAGATGTTTACATACACCTTAGCCAAATACATTTAAACTCATTTTTTCACAATTCCTGACATTTAATCCTAGAAAACATTCCCTGTCTTAGGTCAGTAAGGATCACTATTTTAAGAATGTGAAATGTCAGAATAATCGTAGAAAGAATGATTTATTTCAGCTTTTATTTCTTTCTTCACTTTCCCAGTGAGTCAGAAGTTTACATACACTTTGTTAGTATTTGGTAGCATTGCCTTCAAACTGTTTAACTTGGGTCAAACCTTCCACATGCTTCTCACAGTAAGTTGGTGGAATTTTGTTCCATTTCTCCAGGCAGAACTGGAGTAACTGAGTCAGGTTTGTAGGCCTCTTTGCTCGCACACGCTTTTTCAGTTCTGCCCTCAAATTTACTATTGGATTGAGGTCAGAAAATAATGTCAAGTCTGGTTCATCCTTGGGAGCAATTTCCGGTCACCTGAAGGTACCACATTCATCTGTACAAACAATAGTACGCAAGTATAAACACCATAGGACCACGCAACTGTCATACTGCTCAGGAAGGATATGCATTCCATCTCCTAGAGATGAACGCATTTTGGCGTGAAAAGTGCAAATCAATCCCAGAACAACAGCAAAGGACCTTGTGAAGATGCTGGAGGAAACAGGTAGACAAGTATCTATATCCACAGTAAAATGAGTGCTATATCGACATAACCTGAAAGGTTGCTCAGCTAGGAAGAAGCCACTGCTCCAAAACTGCCATAAAAATGCCAGACTACAGTTTGCAAGTGCACATGGGGACAAGGATCTTACTTTTTGGAGAAATGTCCTCTGGTCTGATGAAACAAAAATTGAACTGTTTGGCCATAATGACCATTGTTATGTTTGGAGGAAAAAGGGTGAGGCTTGCAAGCCGAAGAACACCATACCAACCATGAAGCATGGGGGTGGCAGCATCATGTCGTGGGGGTGCTTTGCTGCAGGAGGGACTTGTGCACTTTGCAAAATAGATGGCATCATAAGGAAGGAAAATTACGTGGATATATTAAAGCAACATCTCAAGACATTAGCCAGGAAGTTAAAGCTAGATTGCAAATGGGTCTTCCAAATGGACAATGACCCCAAGCATACCTCCAAAGTTGTAGCAAAATTGCTTAAAGACAACAAAGTCAAGGTATTGGAGTGGCCATCACAAAGCCCTGACCTCAATTCGATAGAAAATTTGTGGGCAGAACTGAAAAAGTGTGTGTGAGCAAGGAGGCCTACAAACCTGACTCAGAATAGAACGAAATTTCAGCAACTTACTGTGAGAAGCTTGTGGAAGGCAAACCAAAACGTTTGACCCAAGTTAAACAATTTAAAGGCAATCCTACCAAATGCTAACAAAGTGTATGTAAACTTCTGACCCACTGGGAAAGTGATGAAAGAAATAAAAGCTGAAATAAATCATTCTCTCTACTATTTTTCTGACATTTCACATTCTTAAAATAAAGTAGTGATCCAAACTGACCTAAGACAGGGTATGTTTTCTAGGATTAAATGTCAGGAATTGTGAAAAACTGAGTTTAAATGTTTTTGGCTAAAGTGTATGTAAACTTCTGACTTCTACCGTATATTCTTCTGTATACTTTGATAGTGCTCTCCACAACTCTACCAATCTTTGTGTCATCCGAAAATTTGCTAACTTACCCATCTTCCTGTTTAAGATGGGGCTGGTGAAACACAGTGATGACCTGCAGGTAGTAAACAAAACTTAACCACTTTATTAACCACCATTTTTCTCGGAAACGATCACTACAATCAATAACTTGTAACCTCCCCTTTGGAGTTGAGCTTTTGAACTGCCTGTACAACCTGGCCATTTTGCAGTATGGGGGAAGTCTTGAAGGCGCAGGATGGTTGCATCGTAGTGGGTGCAGGCTGAATGGAGGCAACGGGGCTAGGGCCTGAGAGTAGGGAACGAGCCAGTGTTCGGCCATTGCTGGAGCGGAGTTAAGGCAATACGAAGCAACTGGTCCAAGGCGAGGCAGCGGGGCTAGGGCCTGAGAGTGGAGAACGAGCCACTGTTTGGCCATTGCTGGAGCGGAGTTGAGGGAATACGAAGCAACTGGTCCAAGGCGAGGCAGAGTGGAGGTGGCTGGGCCTGGGCCTGAAAGCAAGGAGTGACCTGTTGTTTAGAGCCAAATCGGAGAGGCAGGGTACAGACCAATTTGAAGTGGCAGAGCCCGGGTCCAAGAACGTATCAAAGATCTGAGAGCAAGGAATGACCGAGGTTTGGCCAATTTAAGTGTGCCAGTTCGAAAAGATCAAGGTGTCAGGTCTGGAGGAGAGGGATGGGCTGCTCCGTGGGGTTTACTCATCTCTGCATTGAACTGAGGCGGTGGCCTGCAACTGACAGGCTGCTGAATCAGCTGCAGTGATGACAGGCTTCGTGGCCGTGGACTCACTTTTGTCAACTTCAGTTCTGAATGTTATTTGTTGGCATGAATTGGGGGTTTTTTCCTGCACATTAGGTGACGGTCTTTTTTAATGAGTTCTGTTGAGTTTCTTTGTTTTGTGGATGCCTGTAAGAAGGCAAATCTCAAGGTTTATATAGTTTATATACATTGATCTACTTTGATCTACATTTTCATCCAAGGCACTTACTTGTATGTCACAAACAACAGAGACTGCAGCAGCAATCTTTGCAGAACACTGATCACAGACATCCAGCCAGAATTAACACCCTTCCACCACTGCACTCTGTCTTTTACATGCAAGCTAATTCTGAATGCAAACCATCAAGTACCATGGATCCCATGCGTCTTAATATTTTTGTATTAGGCTAACACGAGGGACTATGTCCAACACTTCATTAAAATCTATGTGGATAATATCCACTGCCCTATCCTCATCAATAACCTTTGTCAACTTGTCAAAAAAATCTCAAATCAAGTTTGTAAAGCATCACATCCTGCAATGCTGACTGTCCCTGATCAGGCCATAACTTTCCAAATGTACTTCAATCCATCCTATAGCAGTTGGCCATTTGAAAAGTTATGCCGTTTGTATTAGTCCAGTCCTTCTTCCTATGACCATGGCAAGTTATTGTGTGATATCTTCACCACTCTTGTGGTTCTTAAGTAGCAATTTTTGGTATTTTATTTTGCATTTTTTTCATAGGAATATCTACTTCCACTGCCCACTTGCAAATTATTATTGTAAGGTAACTGATGTTCATGTTTTCATGTTGAATTGCTGACTAATATTGAATTTTCTTATTTTTTAACCAGTCATTATTTGGAAAAAACTTGAAAACTATTCTTAACGAGTACGTGGTTATGAAGGCAAAAGGTAAGTATTAATGTGTTAGTAATTGTTTTGAGTTTGTGGTATTGTTTCCTCACATTTCTAATATTCAATTAATAAAATAACCTATGAATTTAACAGGCAAATACAGCAACAAGGTGAATAAAGAAACATTTTTATAACAAAGTGAAATGTAGGAACTTGTAAACATCAGAAAATTAATGATAAGACATAGGAACAGAATTAGGCCATCTCGTCCATTGAGTCCACTCTGCCATTCAATCATGGCTGATGTTTTTTTTTCTCTCCTCCTCAACCCCATTTCTCGACCTTCTCCCGGTAGATTTTGATGCCATGTCCAATCAAGAACCTATCAGTCTCTGCCTTAAATACACCCAACAACCTGGCTTCCACAGCTGCACATGGCAACAAACTCTACAAATTCATCACCCTCTGGCTAAATAAATTTCACCACATCTCTGTTTTGAATGGATGCCTTTCTGTCCTGAAGCTGTGCTCTCTTGTCCTAGACTCTCCAACCATGGGAAGCATCCTTTGCACATCTACCCTGTATAAGCCTTTCAACATTCAAAAGGTTTCAATGAGATCCTCCCCCCACCCCCCCAACCCCCATCATCTTTCTAAATTCCAGTGAGTACAGACCCAGAGTCATCAAGAGTTCATCATATGATAACCCTTTCATTCTTGGAATCTTGATGTTGTACAGGACATAATTAAAAAAAGTAATCCTGCAGATTACTAACTTGTATCCAGGCAGTATTAAAGGACGTGAGCTTTTGTCCACATCGTGGAAAACAGAATTTGTTACTTTACATTCTATGGATGAAACAATTTATGTGAGTTTCTTTCCTCTTTCCAGTGACCTTTCACCCGTACCTTTTGTTATCTCTAAGTGGTTATTCACAGTCTATGATCTTTCAACAAAACTTCAATGCTCCTGCTTGTAAGCTACACTACAGCATGTTCAACAGTCATTCATTTGTAAACTGACCTATTCTGGCTTCCAATTCAACAAAACTCAAGTTTAAAATTCCTACACTAGGTCTCGTGTTCATTTGTGGTCTTACTGTTTTATCTTTGTAAACTCAGGAAAGCTCTGCAAACACCTGAGAACTATTGCTCCCGTACCTTCTCTAATCTCTTCCATTTGGAGTTCATATTCCAAGCTGATTTGTCTTCATTTTATTTTCCTCATTTGAATGTGTACTTTAGTTTGATGTCTAATTTCAACATTTAGTATGTGTTGTTTCTTTTGACGGCCCTACAAATGTAATCACCTATATTGGAGCATTGAATTGGTTTAATAAGAGGCTTTTTTCCCTTGCCTAATAGTTTAGATTTTTAAAAAATTTTCCACTTCTAATTCTAGATTCAATGCCAGAAGCACCTGCTGTGTTGCCATCTTTGTGGAGGAAATTGGAGTATACTCTTTCTCAAATTAGGTAATGCGATAAAATCTAGTTACTATTTTTAAAAAGAAATTGTGTTAGTTCATTGGCACCATCATTTAAGTTTCTTCTAAAGAAAACTACCTGGTTCTTTGTTAACTTGGAAACAGAATTGTTTCCTGTTTCAGACAATTCACCTTGGCATTTATTTGTTGTATGATCAATTATGGTATAAAGCTCTGCCTAGTTCATACTCTGTATCTTAATGCTCAATGTAACAAAGTTAATTGTTCTCTACTTTTTGCACATATTTATCAGTTTAGCGCCATATTACAAAGCAGTTCATACCTACTAGGAGCTGCACTAAGATCAACTAAACTGGTGTTATAAGAACATTTTATGACCACTTGTGTTCAATCTGCTGGTCTTGCATTTGTATCCCGGTTAAATGATGTAAAGCTTTTGGATAATGCACTTTACATGAAAGTGTATTTTCAATATGAAACAGATGTTTTTGGAGTATTTCACTTTATCCTCTTTATTCTTGAAGTGATATGGTTGGACCTCAAATTAAGGCCCTAAAGTGAGGGGCGGTTGATTTCAATAGCATAATAAAGGACTTGAAAGTAATTTGGAAGCAGAGGCTTGCAGGTGAAACAACATCTGACTAGTGGGAATCTTTTAAAATAGTTAATAAGAGTTCAGCGCCAACACATTGTGGTAAAGGTGAAAGGCAATGACTGCAAGATTAGGGATACTTGTATGACAAAGAATATTGAATATTGAAACATATGACAGAGGCAATTGTCTTTGACATTCCTTGTCAGCCATGGTTGTTTATTAACTCCATCTACAAGAACTCTACATCGTCTAATCCTATGTTACTTCTCGCTAAGGATATTTTTTATACCAGCAGAGCTACCCTACCACTCTACCCACCTGCCTCTCTTTGACGGAATGCTCATGCTTGGATGCTTAGCTCTCATCTGTGATCTTTTTTTCAGCCACAACTTAGTGGAGCCCATAATGGCATACCTGCTGTTTTCTAACTGTGCTCTAAGCTTGTCTATCTTGTTTAATAAACTGCGTGCATTCAAATATAACATTTACAGTCTTTCATTCAGCTCCCATCCCTCAAATTTGTCTCTATCTTGCCTGGCATTAAAATTCTTAAACTTTTCTAAACTTTGTGTTTTATTTTTATTCTGCAAACATTAGTAGCCACAGTAGCATGGAGTTAGCACACCACTATTGCAGCTTGGGGTGATTAAAGTTGGGAGTTCAATTTTGACACTGTCAGTGAGTTTACATTCTCCCCGTGACCATGTGGATTTCCTCCAGGTACTCTGGTGTCCTCCTACACTCCAAACGTGAATTGATTGTTGTAAATTGCCCTGTGATTAGGCTGGTGTTAATAGGTGAGTTACTGGGTTGTGCAGCTAATTAGGCTGGAAGAGCCTGTTCAGTACTGTATCTCAAAATAATTGAAATAAAAATCTCTCCTTCCCTTTTTACTTTAACCACACTTTACCAATCTGTTGGAAGAGAGCATTCAGATTGATTTGAAGTGGAATTATTATTTTTTAACTTTTGATTCTTGAATCTACCTCTAACAAATGTATTTCTTTTATTTACAGGAGCTTGCAGCAGAGCTCTGTTGCACTGGCTGCAAACCAAAGAGGTATCTTTTAATATATTTCATACAAAATAATTGTTGATATACTTGTTATTTAGCATAGAGAATACTAGGGTTTATCTTACGTTTTGGAGCCAAATTATGGGTGAAGGGTTAAACCAGCATGAAGCCATTTGCTGTCAAAGAGAAATTGGCGTACCAGGAAAAGATAAGTAAGTGACGCATCATGCAAATATAAACTGAAGTATTTAGAGTTTTCCATATTGATAAAAATCTGCAGCAATTGCACATCGTGTTTTGCCAAAGGGAAACTGAATCCCCATTCTTTAAAACTAACTTCAGCATTGGTGTTCCACAGCTCGAACAAAAAATGGTTTGAATGAATTAAGACGCCAAGGGAACAGTTCTTCAAGGCAGGTGTCCAGGGCTAACGCTGGCCTCCTGACTATTCCTTCACAAACAGAACAGAGGATTATCACACCTTTATCTGCAAGCCCAGTAGTCATTGCACACAGTTCTGGAACCAGTCCATTCATTCCACAAGCTCGACCAGATGGTGGTGCAAACCAAATCCATTCGCAAGATACAAGTCGACCTGCCACTAATTCAACTGGTAAGTAGGTTCTTATGGAATGTAAATTGTGGTTTACTGGAAGCAACAAGCTTGATTCCGGGGTAAGTAGGCTAAACCATGTTGTTTGTTGTCTAATCTGTGATGAAGTGCTGCAGGGTTTTTCTACTGTCTGTCCACTCCGTGTAGAATGTCAGAATTTGTTCCCACTTTGATTGATGATAGTAGTTTGAATTTGATTTTGATTGCACTACAGTTGAATGTGTCCATGCTAGACTGCCTTAATTGAAGCCTCAATGTCTGCTTGTCACTTTTTACTGTTGATATCATTTGTTGTTTGTAAGGTGAATGGAACTTTTTAAACTTATCTGTGAAATACTTTTAAAGTTCACTTGTCTACCACTGGAAGTGCACTTAAAGGATTTAACTCCCAAAACTGCACACATTGTTTTCAGCAAAGCTTTCGGAACATCTAATAACAATGGCTGCCAACTTGTATTAATGTTAGATATGCATAGAACAGTGTAAGGTTGTTAGTCGTCCTATTACTTGCTGCCCACTGTGCCATGGTGTTTAGGGCTGCAATGAAGGTCCTCTGTCTCTGGTGGTGTTCAGGGCTTCATCAAGCTTCCTCTCGGTTTTCATGACTGTCAGTCATGCAAGTCCTGGGTAGAGACTCAGAAATACCGTCACACACAAATGTAGAAGGATTCTTCATTGCTGTTTCTGTAACCATCTCGTTTTACCAGTCAAGATTGTCAGGCCTGAGCTGAACCCCCAAACCTGGAGGATCGGTGGACTACGCTTAGTCTGGCCTCTATCCTTTGACCTGTTTGGCATGAGTGACCCTGCCAGGAGCTAAATCATAAAGCCCTGACTCCAACCTACATATCTCTCCAGGTCATTGAGGCATGGAAGCCTCCAAACCACGACAATATTGTGGTCCTCTTGGAGGAGTAGTCCCATTAGTGGTTCAGTTTATTACACAAATTAACTAAAGACATGTGCTTTATTAAAAAAGACTGTAGCTTTGAGTTAAATTATTTTGGTGCATTTCTTGCCCTCTTCTCGTTATTGCCATCAGGGAGGAGATACAGGACCCTGAAGACACACACTTAGTGATTTAGGAACAGCTTCTTACCTTCTGCCATCAGATTTCAGAGCAGTCCACGAACACTATCTTGTAATTCCTTTTTTTTCTGCTCTTTTTATTTTGTAATTTATAGTAATATTATGTCTTTTACCACTACCGCAAAACAACTAATTTCATGCACTTTTGTCAGTGATAGTAAACATTCTGATTCTGAGTAGATAAATAGTTTGATTTTTTTAAAAATACAGTATATAATTTTAAAATTCAACTTTGCAAGTAATGAAGAGCATTGAGTCATATGTTGTGGATGTAAATCAAAAGTAATTAATCTCTAGTTTGCCATGCTAATTCAAATTTGTATCATAAAAGAATAAGTTTAATTTTTCTTTTTAGGTGAAGCTCTTCACATTGTCGTTCCTGGACCTCATGATCGAAGATTACAACCTGAACATGTTTCTCCAGGGAAACGAAAGTGGTAAGCTAGTAGGATGCTAAATACTACGATCAAGATCAATAAAAATTTTAAATGATAAATTGCACATTTCTAGTGTAATATACTTTGCACAAGATTTTTATTGTGCGATTCAATTTCTTGACTGCTTAGTGTGTTTGCACATCTCTGCTTTCCCCTCGTGTGTTTGATAAATCTTGACAGATGCAGGAATTAATAAACTTAACAAGGCTGTGTGAAGATCTAAACTTCATTTTCACAAATATGGTAGTCTAATCCACTGATAGAGAGTGATATGTGTGTTTAATAGCTAGAACAACCAGTTGACTCAAGATGGTCACTAGTTTGTGATAACTGAATAAAATTCCAAGTTATTTCATTACATTTAAGATTTACAATTTTTTAAACTTTTTAGCTAGAACTTTTGTTACAATATTAATATGCTAAATTCAATTTTTATTTCATGATTATATAATTCTTCATATTAATGAGAGGTTTTGAGGTAGCATTTTCTTTCCTCTGGCTTGCTTTCTGCTTATTAGAATGGTCTGACTGTATCTCTGACCTCTTCCCATCCTGTCACTTGTAAAATGCCATTCCCTTTTCTCTGTTTCTCTGTCCCTGCTGCATCTGCCCTCTGGGTGAGGCTTTTCATTCTAGAACAACAGAGGTGTCCTCATTCTTCAAAGAAAGAGGCTTCCCTCCACCCCACAAGCCTCTAAATCCAGCACATAGTTTTCCGTAACTTCCACCATCTCCAGTCGGATCTTCCACCCCCCCCCCCTTCTGCTTTCCACAGGGATCACTCCCTACACGACACCTTTGCCCATTTGTCCCTCCCCACTGATCTCTCTCCTGGTACTTATCTTTGCAAGCAGAACAAATGCTACACCTGCCCCTATACCTCCTTATACCCTACCATTCAGTGCCCCAAACAGTCCTTCCAGGTTAAAAGACACTTAAACTGTGAGTCTTTTCGGATTATCTACTGCAGTGGTTCCCAACCACCGGGCCCAAAGATATGCTACCGGGCCGCGAGGAAACGATATGATTTGGTAATATGAAATGATATGAGTCAGCTGCACCTTTCCTTATTCCCTGTCACGCACTGTTGAACTTGAACCCCCCCCCCAACCCCCGGTGGGCCAGTCCGCAAGAATATTGTCAATATTAAACCGGTCCGCGGTGCGCAAAAGGTTGGGGATCCCTGACCTACTGTATGCAATACTCTTGGTGTGGCCTCCTGTATATTGGAGAGGCACGACATAGACTGGGAGACTGCTTCGAGCATCTGCACTCCGTCTGCCAGAAAAAGCAGGATCTCCTGGTAGCCACCCATTTCAATTCTGCTTCCTATTCTGACATGTCAATCCATGGCCTCCTCTACTGTCACAATAAGGCCATTTTCAGTTTAGAGGAACAACACTAAATATTCCGTCTGGGTAGCCTCCAGACTGATAGCATGAGCATCAAATTCACGAACTTCCGGTAATTCCCCCCACTTCATTCGCTGTTCCTGTTGCTCTGTCTTACCTCATCTCCTTACCTGCCCATCACCTCCCTCTGGTGCTCCTCCCCTTTCTCTTTCTTCCATGGCCTTCTGTCCTCTCCTATCTGATACCCCCTTCTCCAGCCCTTTATCTCTTCCACTAATCAAATTCTCAGTGCTTCACCCCTCCCCCCTCCCTAGTTTCATCTTGTACTTCTTCCTCTTCTCCCCTTCCTTTGCATTCCTGATGAAGGGTCTCGGCCCAAAACAACACTCTTTTTCATAGCTGCTGCCTGACCTGCTGAGTTCCTCCAGCATTTTGTGTGTGTTGCTTTGGATTTCCAGCATCTGCAGATTTTCTCGTGTTTCTGACTGTATCCATGTCATTTTCAGTTGCATTGATTTCTATTGAATTTTTTTTCTGTGCAATCAGTGTATTTTAAGCAACTATTTTTGTATTAAATATATGTCATGTTAATGTCATAGTAGCAAGATTTTCTCATCAACAAATACAGTAGTACACTGAAACAACTTAGTACTACACAGAAAAACTAAACAGTTTTACGGGGTGACGCTCAGTTTTGGTTGATTAGCAGTAAAACATACAAAACAGAATCAACAAACTCATTCGTAAGGCCAGTGATGTTGTGGGTATGGAACTGGACTCTCTGACAGTGGTGTCTGAAAAGAGGATGCTGTCTAAGTTGCATGCCATCTTGGTCAATGTCTCCCATCCACTACATAATGTTACTGGGTGGACACAGGAGTACATTCAGCCAGAGACTCATTCCACCGAGATGCAGCACTGAGCGTCATAAGAAGACATTCCTGCCTGTGGCCATCAAACTTTACAACTCCTCCCTTGGAGGGTCAGACAGCCTGAGCCAATAGGCTGGTCCTGGACTTGTTTCATAATGTACTGGCATAATTTACATATTACTTTTTAACTATTTATGGTTCTATTACTATTTATTATTTACGGAGCAACTGTAACGAAAACCAATTTCCCCCGGGATTAATAAAATATGACCATGACTACATCCCTGCATCCCTCAGAGTAGAACATAGAAAACTGAAGGTGAGATGCAAGACAAACGATACGCAGGTCAATAATCAGATGTGGAACAATGATATATTGTGGAAACAAGCATTTGTCTTCCTTCACGACTCGTGTAGCTACAGACCTCTATAATTCTGCCATTGGATATTCGAGCCTAAGTAATGCATTGAGGGTAGTAGAATGGCTCAAGATCAGACACAGAGTTGTATGTTTCTGTTGGCCATAGTTGAAGATCAGAAAAGTTTATTTTTTGAATTGCATCTTGGTCCGCCAAAGGCTGTGCAGTTATCCACATGAGAGATCAAAGTAAAAAATGGATCGTCCACTGTACTTTTGTACAATTTTCTTTCCTTGTGTTAATAAAGTTGAAATTGTATTGAAAGTTGAGCACACAGGTCAGGAAAGGCTTGTTTGATTTTAAACAATAGTGATGGGCAGGAGTCAAATTCTGGTGAGTTATCCTTGACTTGTTGGATTTTTTTAAAAGCTTCTTTTGTTTCCTAATTCTTTCTGACAAAGGGACTTTGAGCTGAAAAGTTAGCTTCATTATTTCTTTTCCGGAGCATGAGGTCACTACATGTGCTTCATTAGTAGTTACCAGCCCAATGAAAGATGTATTTTGTCACTTCTTATAGCTGGTACCTAAATATTATCCTGCATTCTGTTTACCTTGTACTACTTCAGCGTACTGTGTAATGAATTAATCTGCAGGAACAGAATGCCTTGTAAGTTTTTCCTTGTACTTTGATAGATGTAGCACTAATAAACCAATTCCAATTGATTATCTTTTTCACAATTTTTATTTTGCAACTTTAACTTTGTGATGACTTTATTTTTTAATTTAGTGATTCTCCTCGTAAAAGAAGTGGTTTTGTAACAGGACAGAGTTCAACTACCAGAAGTGTGGAGAATGAAGTGGAAGAATGCCAAGTAGAAATTACTGCTGAAAGTTTTCCAGTAAGTGTAGACAAGACAGATGTCTATAATTTTATAAAAAGGTGGACTGGTTGCTTACTCAAAATGGAATTGCTGCAGCAAGTGCATGCTAGGCAATATTCCCAGAAGACTGGCTAAAATAAGAACCTATGGTACAGAATTTCAGAGATTTCATCTACAGTAATCCCCTTCAAGTATATTGATGTATCCAGAGAAATAATTTGTGTGCTCACTGACTATGCAGGTGAAGTTTAGAGAAGGTTAGGGTTAAGTTTTACTGGCTTCAAAATTAAATGTTGCCGTTGCCCTTCATTTTATGCACCATTTTCTCTACAAGCCAATCAGTCGTAGTGTTGAGCTGGAAAGTTACATTTTTGAAATGGTTAATATTAGTGGATTCTCGTGAAAGATTAATGCCTAATTTTAGTGAGTAATATTTTGACTCACACGAGCTAAATACATGATGCAAGAACTGTGATGTCCTGTTAGCTTGTCAGATGACCTTAATCCTTGTTCTGACTTTCAAAAACAGGATGGAAGCTAAATAGAAAACTAAACTGCTTATGTTCTTGCATATGGTCACGGTAGAGGAAGAAAATGACATCACTAGAAGTCACCCCAGTGCTATCAGCCTGTCATTAAAAGCTCAGTTGGATAGATGCTGCATTAGTTGCCAAGCGTCTTGTAGCTCCTCTCCTGTTACGACTACACTCACATGGTTGACTGCAAGCTTGTTCTCTTAAGTGACCTGTAATATTTGAGTAATGGAAGAAGGCCCATCAAGAAACTAGGAATAGATAATAGGAAATCAGCTTTTCAGAGGCTATTTGGGAAAAAGAGACCATCGCCAGCTATTCACATAGATAGCAGATGAGAACAGAATTGAGCTTCAATGTAGTAACGCCTTCCTGATCAGTAAAATGCCACTTTTTATTAACATTTTCCATAGTTATTTTTAAAAATTTGGATATTTAGTGTCTGTTTTGTCTGCAGCAAAGAGTAATTGAAAATGCCAGAGAGAAAATTTTGAAAGACCGATCTCTCCTGGAAAAACTTGCGGAAAATATTAACAAAGTTATGTTCAGGTAATGCAAATGTGTCATGTTGTAACAATTGGGATTTATGATCTCTTTCTTGATACCTACTTTTGTCTTAAGTACTTCCAATATTGTCTCTGATTTTTCAGATGAGATTGCCCAGTTATCAATACATTTCTGCTGTAAATTTACTGTAAGAAAAAGTCTTTAGTGTTGTCTATAACCTTATTCTGAACCATTGCTTTAATGTGCAAATTACATATTTTTAATAAATTTACAAGTTACCACAGTGCTATCGAGTGTTATGTGTACTATTGTACTTTACACCCTGGTTCAAAGAAGCATTTTTGTTTGTATATACATTATATGGTTTTACAAACGTTTGTATGTTATATACATGTAACATATATATAGCTAAATGATACTGAACTTGACTAAAGAGTAAGTTGTTGAATGTTAGAAATTATAGAAGTAATAAATTTTCCCATGGGTTTTGCAGCATAAATGACGATTTCAGTCCAATTTATCTGGCCAGGTCTGTGAAAAGAGTTTTTCCCAGTATACAGAATCAAATAGTTCTGTATACTGCATTCTCATTCCCATTCTGATATGTCCATCCATGGCCTCCTCTACTGTCGAGATGAAACCACACTCAGGTTGGAGGAACAACATCTTATATTCCGTCTGGGTAGCCTCCAACCTGATGGCATGAACATTGACTTCTCTAACTTCCGTTAATGCCCCTCCTCCCCTTCTTAACCCATCCCTTGTTTATTTATTTTTTATTTTTTCCCCTTTCTCTCTCTCTTTTTTCTCCCTCTGGCTCACTATATCTGCCTCTGATGCTCCCCTCCCCCTTTCTTTCTCCCTAGGCCTCCCATCCCATGATCCTCTCTCTTCTCCAGCCTTGTATCTTCTTGCCAATCAATTTTCCAGCTCTTAGCTCCATCCCTCCCCCTCCTGTCTTCTCCTATCATTTCAGATCTCCCCCTCCCCTCCCACTTTCAACTGTCTCTTCTTTCAGTTAGTCCTGACGAAGGGTCTCGGTCCAAAACGTCGACTGTACCTCTTCCTATAGATGCTGCCTGGCCTGCTGCGTTCCACCAGCGTTTTGTGTGTGTTGCTTGAATTTCCAGCAGCTGCAGGTTTCCTCGTGTTTGCGTTATCAGAGTATGGTTATATTGTGGGTACGTTAGCAAGCTTGTAATCTAGAGGCCTGGTTGTATGATCCAGAGGTGTGAATTGCAGGGACATTTATGTAATTTAAATTTGGTTACTTAAATGTATCTGCAGCCCTTAAAGGCACCTGAATTGCCAACTTTCTTCAGACACACCAACTGTGCCACTGCAGAAATCTAGATTGTGCCTCCGAAACAAAAATAAAAACAGAAAATGTTGGAAATACTCAGCAGATCAGGTTGCATATGTAGGAAAAGAAACAGATAATATTTTAGGTCAAGGACCCTTCATAAGAACTGTTGCCAATTCTGAGGAAGGGCCATCGACCATAAAAAAGACTATTTCTTGTGCCAAGGGTGCAGCTTAACCTGTTAGGTATTTGCACCATCTGCTGTTTTTGTTTCATTCACAGAGTTATACAGCATGAAAACAAGTCCTCAGTCCATCCTGTCCACACTGAGCAGGATCTCTTAAATGTGCTAATCCTGTTTGGTTGCATTTGGCCCATATCCCTCTAAACCTTTCCTATCCTTGTAAGGTACCTGTCCAAATAATTTTTTGAACATTGTAATTATACCTGCATCTATCACCTCCTGTGGTAGCTCATTCCATATACCTAGCGCCTTCTGATCCCCTTTACCTTTGCCCTCTCAATTTAAAACTAAGACCTTGGTTTTAGACTCCCCTGTCCTGGGGAAGAAACAGTGCTTATCCCATCTCCTGTCACCATCCTTTGCACCAAGGAGAACAGTCCCTGCCTATCCACTTCTCCTTATAACTCGTGCCCTCCAGGCAATATTCCTGTGAATCTTTCTGCATTTTAATCACATCCTTCCTGTAGTGTGGCGACTAGAACTGTCGTTTTCAGCATCTGCAGCTTTCCTTTTAATTTCACTTCTGAAAAATCAAAGCCAGCCAGCCATTTCTCTGAAAGATTACAGTAAACCTATTTTTTTCCCATAAGATATTATGGTTTCTGAATCCTCCACTGTTTCAGATAGGATGATGCATATCATAACATTGCTCAATGATTTATAACCAAAACTTGTTATAATCTTTAATTTTTCTGCTCTGATTTTGCTGCTGCTCATATCTGACCACACTAATATCTGAAAAGAAACAGAAATATCTCAATTTCCAATACCCTGCACTCACAATTTTGACACTGTTTACAGCTTTTTTTTTACTAGGCTCATCTAAAAATGTACAGTCCATGAACTTGTGCTCTTAAAAGTGGTTTTCTATAAATGGAAGTCTTCGTGAAAAGAAATAGTTTTTCATTACTTTTAGGTTATAATCAATGGGAAAATCTTTCAAAGGATGGTTATAAGTACAAAGTACAGAATGGACATTTCTGCAACATGGGTAAACAATTTCTATTGTGTATAAGATAGTGAGCGGCATTGATCGTGTGGATAGTCAGAGGCTTTCTCCCAGGGCTGAAATGGCTAACATGAGTGGGCACAGTTTTAAGGTGCTTGGAAGTCAGTACTGAGGAGATGTCAGGGGTAAGTTTTTTACGCAGAGAGTGGTGAGTGCATGGAATAGGCTGCCAGCGACGGTGGTGGAGGCGGATATGATACGGTCTTTTAAGAGACTCCTGGACAGGTACATGGAGCCCAGAAAAATAGAGGGCTATGGGTAACTGTAGGTAATTTCCAAGGTAGGGACATGTTCGGCACAGCTTTGTGGGCTGAAGGGCTGTATTGTGCTGTAGGTTTTCTATGTTTCTAATCTCTATTAATTTCCTGGTTTAGTAAATGAGGAAATACTAATAGTTCCTACTGATTTACCTAATCAGATTACTCATGCATTTAACCATCACCAATCAGTTTTATTTTCTGATCCTCCTTGATGTAATGATAAATGTTTAACTTTCTCTATCTCCTAACTGAAATCTCATATAGCTGATATAACTTTTTTTTTGCATCAACTCTATACATTTATCTTCAGCAGTCTCTGAGAAAGAGCAATTAAAAAAATCACAGAACATATTGTTGCAGCAGCAGGTTACCCACTAATTCAAATAATTTGTATTAACTTGTTTTAATACTCTGATAAATTTTCATTTACAAAAGTAGGGAATTCATAACATAAAAGTTGAAAACAGTCAAAATTGTGAGCGCAGGGCATTGAAAATTGAAAGATTTTGGTGCGATTACATATAAGCAATGAGTTCTTCCGTGATGTGAAACCAATGTTTTTTTTGAAGAACACATCATGCTCTGAACACATCAGTGACATGTACATTAAGTTAAAACTAAGGATAGCTAAAATAGCTGTTATTGTATCCGGCACTGTTGAAAGACACTACTGTTCAAAGTACTTTGGATAAGTACATGAATGGAGGGGAATGGGGGTCTGTGGTCGAGGTGCAGGCTGATGGGACCAGGCATAGTAACAGTTTGGCACGGACTAGGTTGGCTGAAGGGCATGTTTCTGTGCTGTAGTGCTCTGTAACTCTTAAGACCAGAATATTTGTGAGAAAATCAGTAAAATGATCACTGGAGGCTGAGATTAGAAGCAAAATAATTTTCAATTAGTTTTTCATGTTCAAAGTTTGCAAGTAATTACTTGGCATATTTTTTTAATCCATTCTGCTGTCTAAAAATAATGGAGTTGAGTATTGTGGATAAATTGTTTATTAATACAATTTCGGTTAAAATCTGGCTTAAGAGTTCCAGTGAAAGTGGCAACCCAGGTAAACTGTGGGAAGTCCCAAAACACATTGAATTGTGACTGCCAACAAATCTTTGACACAGCTTCACATGGAAGGCTGGTAGCTTCTTCATAATCTTGAGCATTTTGGGCCAGATATTGAATAAGGATAGGATTTGTTACTGGCTGGTGATAATGGAGTCAGCATACTACACAAGGTGTGCCATGTGCAAACTGTTTGGGCTGCTACTGTGGAGCATTATCTGAATAGACTGAATTTAGAAACCTAGTGCAAAGTGTTATTTTTTCCCCCCAGCAGTGAGGGCCTATCCTCACCCTAACCTTCACCAATGCTGAGATTCTTCTTCTCAGTGGCCATTAGGACAAGTTAAGATGTATAATGTTGAGTCTGGGTTGATAGTCTAACATTAACTTTATAAGCATTTTGCACTGTATGACCAATATGATGCAATGCAATGCAATACACAAAACATGCTGTGGTTGCAGAAGTGTAGTTGACATCCTTGTATCGTAGGAACATTTCAGCTAAATCTGCATAATGCAATCAATTCTCAGTTGTACCTGGTCTGATAAGGTAAGCACTAGCAAAGAATCAAGTACAAAGCATTTATAATCTTCTAAATTTGTTTTAAGTACAACTTTTTTTTTTCGTCTTTACAGTGACACTAGTAGTGGACATCCTACAAAGCCACCTGACAGTAGTAGTACTTTACCGGATCAGTCCATTGATGAAATCCTAGGCCTAGGGGTAATGTTTATTTTTGAGTTGTTTACTGCTCATTATTTTATGCATCTTAACAGTTAATCAATTAAATGAACCAATTATTCCTCTTTGTTTTAATGATATTGAATGAATGCATTTTTGTTTAATCAAGTGTATAACTATGTCTCTGCAAACCTAAATAGAGTAAGAATGGAGTAGAACCATTACGCCACCATGGGGCACTGTTAATGAGATCTTTCAATAAATAGAATGGACATGACCTATTTGGAGAAATAGTAGAAACTCCCATTGCTGCAATTTATAAATACAGTGAAAGTTTCATTTTGATTGGAAATTAGATTTTACTTTAGAAATTTAAAAAGCCAGTCCCTACTCCACTGTAATATGATATTTCCTTTAGTTTACCTCTGCAAAAATGTTGAATTAAAATTTCAGTTGAAGAATATCTGTAATGTCATTTTTGGTATAAAGATTCTTCAGAATGATAGAGCAACCAGCCAGCACGAAGCTTTACACTCAGCAAGCTGTGTAATGATTTTTGGCACTAGGAAGCACTTGGATGTAAATAAGCGATGTTGTCAAAATAGAATGGGAAAAGAGAAAATTGCAAAACAGGAAAGAGAAATGTTCCAAAATTATACGTCTTTTTTTAAAACACTATTTCTTCCAAAAAGACACTAAGAATGTTTATAATGTATACAGTTGTCTTATGACTAAATATGTCTAAGTATATATGAATATTTTTTTCAAACAAAGGAGAAGCTAAAATAAATTTTACTTGTTTTATAGAATGAAGTCCACATGTCTGATGAAGCTATCCAGGATATCTTGGAGCAGACCGAATCTGATCCAGCATTTCAGGCCTTATTTGATCTTTTTGATTATGGTTTGTACTAGGCTCATCTAAAAATGTACAGTCCATGAATTTGTGCTCCTAAATGTGGTTACCTATAAATGGAGTCTTTGTGAAAAGAAATAGCTTTTCATTACTGTTAGGTTATGATCTATAGGAAAATCTTTCAAAGGATTGTTATAAATGCAAAGTACAGAATTGACATTTCTGTAACATAGGTAAACAATTTCTATTTATCAAAGGTTTTGGTTCAGTGTGGCAATTGTGCAACATTTTACTATAAAAGTTAATTTAATACGCCAGATCTCAGTTCAGCTTTTAAGTGTAGAAACCAGTATACTTGCATATGCTGCTGCTGCTCAAAAAATAAATTGAAAGGATTGCACTTTTCTGACACTTTAATAAAAGGTAATATAGTGTAGAGAAATGAAAACTTAACAGAAAAAATGCAGAGAATTCCTGAAATGTACACAAGAAGTTTTACAATCTGTATGTTTCCAAGCCTATGAGGGAAGAAACAGTTTGGAACTGGTACAGGGCAATGTTGGAAGTGGCACAACATTGTTCAATAGGTGTGTATTGGGATACATAAGTAACAGCATCATTATGTTTACATGATAGAACTCTTTGGCTTATTAAATATTAAAATGAAACAAGTGGGCATGAGATGAATGTTGGGCTCATATTTCATTTGTATACTGAGTTCATTCAAAAGCACAAGATGGATATGAATTGGGAAATAAGTAAGAAAAAGATCTGGAATGTGATGCCTAAGAGGATGATGTAAGCAGGTTCAACAGTAATTTGTAAAAGGATTGAATAGATAATTTAATTTTTAGATTTAAATAGCTTAAAAGAAATAAGCGTGGAAGGGGGACTGATAGGATAACTCCTTGAAACCACTGGCAGAGATGTAGAGGGCTGAATAGCTTCTTCGAGTGAATTTTAACAGCTGGCATGTTTTATTTTCCGTACGAGGCTAACTGATAGAGAAATTGTGCCTTTTTGCTGTGAAATTAATAAAGATTTAGTATATACTCTTGACTATTTTTAATATATATGATTTTTATGTATTGGGCTTTATTTAGGTAAATCTAAAAAAGTTGAAGATTGTGACAAAGAACCATCCAGTCAAAACAACATGGAAGTGATGGAAACAGCTGCAAATATATCATTTCCAGGCACATTGAGTACTTTTCCAACTGACGAACTGGGTGAGTTTGTATAAAATCAAAGAAAATTACAGTACTTAAATTCTGTAACAAAAATTGTAATCACAGTTGCAAGAAAAAGTTTCTGAACCCTTTGTAATTACCTGGTTTTCTGTATTAATTACTCATAAAATGTGATCTAATCTTCATCTAATTCACAATAATAGACAAACACAAGCGCAAACAATGGCACTTTTCATGTTTTTATTGAACATATTGTTCAATCATTCACCATCCAGGGTGGAAAAGTATGTGAACCCTTGTATTTAATAACTGATAGAACCTCCTTTAACAGCAATAACCTCCACCAAACATTTCCTGTAGCTGCTGATCAGACTTGCACAATGACGAGGAGGAATTTTGGACCATCCCTCCATACAAAACTGTTTCAGTTCATCAATATTTCTGGGATACCTTGCATGAACAGCCCTCTTCAGGTTATGCCACAGCATCTCAAGTGGGTTAAGGTCTGGACTCTGACTTGGCCTTCCAAAACACAGATTTTCTTTCTTTTAAACCATCCTGTTTTACTCTTTTGTGTTGTGGATCATTGTCTTGTTGCATCATCCAACTTCTATCAAGCTTTAGGTGTCGGACCGCTACGCTTACAGTGTCCTGTAAAATGTTATCAAGACATTTTGAATTCATTGTTCCCTCAATGATTGCAAGCTGTCTAGTCCCTGAGGCAGCAAAGCAGCCCCGAATCATGATGCTCCTTCCACCATTCTTTACAATTGGTACAATGTTTTGGTGTTGGTGTGCAGTGCCCTTTCTTCTCCAAATGTGTGTGTATTTCTGCCAGAAAGTTCAACTTCTGTCTCATCTGTTCACAGAACATTGTCCCAGAAGCGTTGAGGAACATCCAGGTGGTCTTTGCAAACTTGAGATGTCCAGTAATGTTTTTGTTTGGAGAGTAATGGTTTTCTTCTGTGGTGTCCTTCCATGAACACCATTCTTGTTCGGTGTTTTTCTTTTAGTGGACACATGAACAAAGACATTAGCAAGTTCTAGAGATTTCTGCAGGTCTTTTGTTGTTACCCTTGGGTTCTATTTCACCTCCTTCAGCATTGCATGTTGTACTCTTGGTGTGATCTTTGCAGGACACTGACCCCTAGAGACGGTAGCAACAGTACTGAATTTCCTTCATTTGTAGACAATTTCTCTTACTGGGACTGATGAACACTCATGTCTTTAAAAGTGCTTTGGTAGCCTTTTCCAGCTTCATGCATCACTATGTTTCTTCTAAGGTCCTCTGAAGTTGTTTTGATCAAGGCATGATGCACATAAACTGATTTTTCTTGAGAAGAGCAGGCTGTGTCAGTAACCTGACTTTGTGTGTCTACAGCCCACACCTCCAGTCTCATCTCTTCTCATTGATTGGAACACCCGGCTCCAAATATTACCCCAGAGGTTCACATACTGTTTTGAACCTAGACTGTAATTATTTAAATAGTGCACTCAGTACTGATGAGAAGAAGTACAATTGTTTGTGTGTTATTAATTTAGGCAGATTGTGTTTATCTATTATTGTGACTTAGATGAAGATCAGACTACATTTTATGAGTAAGTAATGCAGAAAGCCAGGTAGGCGGCAGGAGAGAGAGCAGTACGCTGTGCGTGCGCAGCCCGGTGAAAAATGATATCATATCTGTTAAATAGGGGCCGTGGACAATTCTGATTTGATGGAGATGGATGTGAAAGCACAGAGGAACATCTGGAAAAATTTCTGAAACGCCAGTTCACTGCTGTTGTTACTGCGTGATCGGGAATCGTTTGGAGGGAAGGCCTCAAAATCCCCGGCTTTGCCTGCTGTTGGCGACCGAGATGGAGGTCGAATCGTTTGGATAGAGATGGCGCTCAGTACTCGGTGTCGGAGAGCTGATCAGAGCTCGAAGTTTTCGGATGACTCAGAGTCGGACCGTGGTCGGGTATGGCAGGGAGAGTTTTTCTTCCTTCTCCCGTCTGCATGAGATGTGAAACATTTGAGAGACTTTGAACTTTTTACTGTGCTCATGGACTTCTTCATCAAGTTATGGTATTGTTGCACTGTTGTAACTATATGTTATAATTATGTGGTTTTGTTAGTTTTTTTTTCACTCTAGGTCTGTCCTGTGTTTTGTGATATCACACCAGAGGAAATATTGTATCATTTCTTAATGTATGCATTACTAAATGACAATAAAAGAAGACTGCATGTCTTCATAATCTAATTGCAAAGGGTTCACAAATTTTTTCTTGCAACTGTACGTGGTTTTTATATTAAGTAGATTAATCCATGTTTTTAGGTGACCATTGAAATTATTTAATGTGTTTTGTAGTAAGGATATACATTTTCTTTCCCTAGGTGTCTTGGTACCTTTATCTTCAGCAGTCTCTGAGAAAGAGTCAAGTAGTTGTACACAGAGCAGCAAAGTTGATGGTGCAAAACATACAAACAGAACATCTCCGGAATCAAATTTATCTACAAAATCCAAAATACATGAAAGCCAGATTCTTCCAGACCTCAGCACTGCTGAAGCAAACAAATCTGTGACTTTAGTGGATAGTATGAGTTCCAGCCCCCAGGCATCCAAATGTAGCTGTTGGGTGGCTGGAGAAGCTTCTTCCCTGTCAGATCTTCCATCTTCTGTTGCTGTAATCCATACTACTGTATCAGAGTCACAAGGAACTGGGGATGTTGCTGATATGGAAACTGAGACCCAGGCAGCACCCACTGTTAATGAAAAAACAGAACTGCTTCCAGTTGTGCAACAACAGCTCTCTGAAGGCACTGTGGCTATTGAAGAGTTAAATAATCAGAATGAGAAAACGGAATCACCATCCAAAATTACATGTCAAAATGAGATTTGTTCAGAGGTTAATGACGTGTCTTCAGTTTGTGTCAATGACGAATCAAAAGCGGATGCAAGTCAACATAAACTTGATGTGCCAGCAATCAAAGATTTCAGTGCTACTAGGGCAAGAGTTGAGAGTGCAGCTGTAGTTTGTAACGTACCACCTTCAACTTCTTCTGAAGCATCCGTTCAGTCAAATTTTGCAATTCAGAAAAGTTTCGCTTTTGAGCTGCCTTCATTGGACAGAAGAAACCCTTCATCAGTTGATTCTGGTAACTCTTTTGTTACTGTGGTGCCGAGTGAGCAAAGTGTTGTGTTCACATCAGGAATAACTAGAACTCCTGCTTTAACCACTGCAACACAGTCTCAAACTCTTATTTCTCCTTTTCCTGAAACATCAAATAGTTCTGCTGTAAGTTCTAGTTCAGTGAACATTAAATCTGATGGAAAAAAATCAAACATTGTTTCTTCAGAAATGGAATTGCCTGATCGAACAGAACCAGTTTCCTCTTCAGTATCATCTTCCAAATCAAACTCTGAGGGCAAGGCTACAACCTTACAACCAAGCTTTGTTAGCTCGGGCTCAAATCCTGCAACTGAAGGTGTTTCAACAAACATGATGGCCAAGTCACCTGTCACTGCCACTTCTGCAAACTCTGATGTTATCTCCACTTCCAAAGTTTCAAATGCTGAACCTTCCAGCACCATGGAGGTAGATCCCACAAATATAGTGACGCTCAAGATAATTATTAGTGATGATCCCAAGCAATCTCCATCCGATGCCGAGTTAAATAATGCTGTGTCCAGTATTATAAACGAAAATGTACCAACAATTGTATTATCTTCTCCAGGTGGTACACCCTTAAAAGGCAAAGAGTTAAACCAGCCTTCAAGTAACAATTGTGTTGCTGCTACAGAAACTGTCTCTACACAGAATTTGTGTGTGAGAAATGAAGAAACTGAAAGTGCTGTAAGTAGCTTGGAAATGCCAGAGGAGCCTGAAAGCAGTGTGCAGAATGTTGTGTCAACTGATACGGAAACTACACCCACACAAAGCATTACATCTAGTAATGTTACAGTTAATATACCACCTCAGTCCAACAATAGTCTGTCCACTCAAAATCCACTTGGCCTAAAAAAAGACTCTGGGTTGATACAGTTATTGCCTACTACTACAACATTTGGGCAGTCTAGCAATGTTCTGATAGCAGCTTGTGTGCAAGATTCTGCAGGGCAGCCTCTGATAAAAGGAGATGAACCTAAGAATGCTAACACATTCATTTTGGATCACCGTCAGGGTTCTGCAAATGTCTTGATGCTACCAAGCAGCTCTACTTCTGCAACCATATCAACATCAGTTCCTCAGGTTTTATCTACACCTCCAAGGCCAAGCACAGTTTTTACCATGGGGCAACCTGCATCTTCAAGTTTTCCACAAGGTATTTTGTACGTATTGATACTTCAGTCAAAAGTAGAGTTGTAAATCTGTCAAAGGACAATTAATGGAACTTATAGATCGCCAATGATGTGGCCAACTTTTTTGGATTATTGCGTAGCACTTTTAAGGTCCTATTGCAAGCCTATGTCAAAGATACAAACAAATCATGCAATGGTAAAAAATCTGTATAAATGGGCAAGCTAGATGGCAAAGGCCAATTGGAACTTTCCCACCCTACCCCTGCAGTTTCTTCTGTCACTTATGCTTTCAGTAATACCTATATTGATGTTTGAGCATGCAACTTGCCAAAGAACACAGACTGCCCTAATATATTACAGAAGGAAGTTGCGATGCACTTTTCTTGTCTGTTGTTAGTTATTGTTCCCTGTATTTGCTCAAGGAATCTTGGTTAGTGAAGAATAATGCTAAGGTTGATCTTTATTTTCTTTTGCTATTTCTTATGAGGACATTCATGTAAACAGCAGTGGCCGCATTCATGAGCAAGTTCTACTAAGTGATGTTCCATTTGTTACCTTTTCCATCACTGAGCTGATAATTGCTTCTAAACTTAATAGCTTAAACATATAAAGTCTTCCAATTTTGGCCTGCTACTAACAATTGAGATGTGATTTTTATTTAGGTTCCACCTTTATTATCACATCCCCAGTTCAGCCAATGCTGCAAGGTGTAATGGGAATGATTCCAGTTTCAATAATGGGTCCAAATAATGGAACCTCGTTCACTTTGTCACCCCAACAGGCAAGTTCTTATGTATTCTGTTTGCAGTGAATAACATAGCTCACTGCACCTCATGGTTACTGAATTTTCTATTTGCATCAGCAGGTTCTCCGAATGCCAGTATCATCTTCACAGAGCAAAAAATGTAACAGATTCAGCAAACTTCCCATTTCGAGAAAACCACCACAGTTAACTGTTCAGCCAAGCACCTTAAGTGCAGGTTAGTAATTATGGAAAGAAACTTCTATAGGAAAAAAAATCAACCATGTGCTTTGTTATCCTGCTGAAGCAGTAATCAGATGGAATTAAATGCTCTAAAAAACTTTTGGTATTTCAGGATACAGGCATGTTTTATGATTTGTAATATCACCACTGTTGCAATATAGAAAGCCTACAGCACAATGCAGGCCCTTCGGCCCACAAAGCTGTGCTGAACATGTCCTTACCTTAGAAATTACCTAGGGTTACCCATAGCCCTCTATTTTTCTAAGCTCCATGTACCCATCCAGGAGTCTCTTAAAAGACCTTATCGTATCTGCCTCCACCACCATTGCTGCCATTCCATTCCATGCACTCACCACTCTTTGCATAAAAAAACTTATCCCTGACATCTCTGTACCTGCTTCCAAGCACCTTAAAACTGTGCCCTCTTGTGTTAACTATTTCAGCCCTGGGAAAAAGCCTCTGACTATCCACATGATCAATGCCTCTCATCATCTTATACATCTCTGTCAGGTCACCTCTGATCCTCCGTCGCTCCAAGGAAAAAGGCCGAGTTCACTCAACCTATTCTCATAAGGCATGCTCCCCAATCCAGGCAACATCTTTGTAAATCTCCTCTGCACCCTTTCTATGGTTTCCACATCCTTCCTGTATTGAGGCGATCAGAACTAAGCGCAGTACTCCAAGTGGGGTCTGACCAGGGTCCTATATAGCTGCATCATTACCTCTTGGCTCCTAAACTCAATCCCATGATTGACGAAGGCCAATGCACTGTATGCCTCTTAACCACAGGGTCAACCTGTGTAGCAGCTTTGAGTGTCCTATGGATTCAGACCCCAAGATACCTCTGATCCTCCACACTGCCAAGAGTCTTACCAATAATAAATACTATATTCTGTCATCATACTTGACCTACTAAAATGAACCACCTCACACTTATTTGTGTTGAACTCCATCTGCCACTTTTCAGCCCAGTTTTGCATCCTATCAATGTCCCGCTGTAACCTCTGACAGCCCTCCACACTATCCACAACACCCCCAACCTTTGTGTCATCAGCAAATTTACTAACCCATCCCTCCACTTCCTCATCCAGGTCATCTATAAAAATCATGAAGAGTAGGGATCCCAGAACAGATCCCTGAGGCACACCACTGGTCACCGACCTCCATGCAGAATATGACCCATATACAACCACTCTTTGCCTTCTGTGGGCAAGCCAGTTCTGGATCCACAAAGCAATGTCCCCTTGGATCCCATGCCTCCTTACTTTCTCAATAATCCTTGCATGGGGTACCTTGTCAAATGCCTTGCTGAAATCCATATACACTCGTCTTTCTCGTCCAGTATATCTCATCCAGTCCGATGACTTATTGTCGAGATCCATTTCCATAGTGAATACTGAAGCAAAGTATTCATGAAGTATCTCTGCTATCTCCTCCAGTTCCATACACACTTTCCCACTGTCACACTTGATTGGTCCTATTTGATCACATCTTATCCTCTTGCTCTTCACATACTTGTAGAATGCCTTGGGGTTTTCCTTAATCCTGTCTGCCAAGGCCTTCTCATGGCCCCTTCTGGCTCCCCTAATTTTATTCTTAAGCTCCTTCCTGCTAGCCTTATAATTTTCAAGATCTCTATCATTACCTAGTTTTTTTGAACCTTTCTTAAGCTTTTCGTTACATCTTGACTAGATTTACAACAGCCTTTGTACACGACGGTTCCTGTACCCTACCATCCTTTTCCTGTCTCATTGGAATGCACCTATGCAGAACTCCTCACAAATATCCCCTGAGCATTTGCCACATTTCTGCCGTATTGTGGTGAACCTTTGTACCTTGGTAATAATGCAGCCTTAATCTTCATTTTCATTTCTTTATAGAGGACTATAAATGAGAAAAGGAATTATATTTGTTTTGTTACTTTATTTTCAAATTGTTACCTGTAACACTGAATTAATTATTTTCTATTTTGTGCTCTAGGACCACCATCTGTTATTGGCACTTTAATTTCAATAGATTCATCAATAACACAGAATACAAACTCAGCCCAGAGGTAATAACAGGTTTATTCCAATTAGTCTCTGTGCTATCAATATTGATAATTCTGTGTTCAGCTTTTGCTCTGTTTTGACTTAGACTAGAAGACTAGTTTGAATACACGATTTATTTTATGAACTCTGCCAGAATCACCAAAACTTTTAAGTTTCTGTGTGATTGTGTGTGGTCACCTCTTCACTCAACTACAATGCAGAATTGACTTAGGTTGGACAATTTTGGAGAGAATGGGAGCAACTAATTATCAACTTTTTGACATGAGTTGAAGTAGAATTTATGGAAATTTGGAATCGATTAATTATTTCTATGAAGAGAAAGACTAGTAATTCTTTTGTTTGTGCTCTTGAATAGGACAGAAGCTCTATCAATAATTTGCACCATTTTGTTTTAGTTTCGGATCTTAATTTATTCAGCCCAGGTGGGTTATCGAGATACACTGCAGAATAGGCCCTTCTAGCCCTTCGAGCTGTTCCACCCGGCTACTGCTCATTTCATCATGGGAGAGCTTACAGTGACCATTTAATCTATGTCTGGTATGTCTTTGAACTGTGGGAGCAAACTGGAGCACCACACGTTCCAGAGCAAAAATGTACAAACTCCATATAGATAGTGGCGGGAATTGATCCCAGGTCACTGGTACTGTAGAGCGTTGTGCTAACCACTACACTACCGTTCTGTTCTACCATTTTCCCCTATTACCATGCATGAGTTTCTCTTGCTTTCTACTGTACATTAAAGACAGTAAGAACGTGCAAAGAGTTTTCCTTCTTTCACATTGATCACATTAATGGAATGTTAATTCCTTGACTTTCCTCTTCGCTAATTGATGTCTGTTTTCAACATTTAGTATTTTTTATAAATTGTGTTATTACAATTTTGTAGTTTTCTCCAGTACTGAAGGCAATATTCTCCAAAAGTGATGACGAAGACTGAATTCATAATTTGGAAGTTTCACATTGATTAGTTCCATTTAATTCAATCGAGCTATTTTGTTTACTAACATCTGCGTTAAAATCCCTGTCCAAGATGATGTGCTGCAAAACTCCTGTATAAGTGCAAGCACTTTAATCCATCACATTTCACCTTTAATCATTTACAAATGCATACAGAGCTTCAAGGTAAAACCATTTAAATAGGCATCAAAATGACAAGTATGATTTGAAGGTTTATAGCATTGAAGGAGATTTTGAGGCTCTGAAAACAGAATATTGACAAGCAAAGAATAGAATAGAATTTTATTTCTTATATCCATCTCACAACATGAGAGAGTTCCGTTGCATCCCCGTACAAACAATAAGGAAGAGGAACATGAGGGAGGATATTGCCCAAACACTAAGACTGTATACAAAACTGTTTTGTATACATGTGTGTACAGTCAGATATGCAGTCAAATCAAATCAAAGTGTAGTGATAAATCTGCTGGCCTGGTGAAAGAAGCTATCTCAGAGCCTGTTGGTCCTGGCCATAATGCTGTGGTACCATTTGCCAGACGGAAGCAAATGAAACAGTTTGTGGTTGGGGTGGCTGGAGTCCCTGATGATTCTCTGGGCCTTTTTCACACACCAGCTGCTATAAATGTCCTGAATAGAGGAAAGTTTACATCTGCAGATGCGTTGGGCTGTCCACACCACTCTCTGCAGTGGCCTGCGATTGAGGGAAGTACAGTTCCCATACCAGGTGGAGACACAGCTAGTCAGGATGCTCTTGATAGTGCCCCTGTAGGAAGTCCTGAGGATTTGGGGACTCATGCCAAACTTCTTCAGACGTCTGAAGTAAAAGAGGTGCTGTTGTGCTTTCTCACCACATAGCCGGTATGTGCAGTCCAGGTGAGATCCTTGGTGATATGTGTATCGAGGAACTTGAAACTACTCACTCTCTCAACTGCAGTCCCATTGATGTCAATAAGGTCTAGGCTGTCTCCGTTCCTCCTGTAATCCATGATCAAATCATTTGTTTTTTCGTCATTGAGGGAGAGGTTGTTTTCTTGGCACTGCTGTGTCAGGGCATTGACTTCTTTGCAAGCTGTCTCATCACTGTTGGAAATGAGGCCTATCAAAGTTGGTTTTACTCTGCACCTGACTGCTGAACTCTGCAATTTGAATGCCAAAACTAAAAATAGTCAATTTGGCTGGTTTAAGATGCTTGCTTTGAGCACAGAAACATTTATTCTTTTCTGGACTGGAATTGCTAGGGTCAGGCTATTCAAAATATAGAGCAGAATGGGAGGAAAAAATGCAAATTGGGATCCACAAATCAATAGAACTACTGAATTGTACTTGGGGACAGGGATTATATGTCAACCTGTCTTCAGTTTGTATGAGCTCCAACAGAAGTGGTGAAGGAGAGAAAGAGTGCAGAAATAAATAGTTAATTGTTTCAAAATCAAGTTTGTTGTCATATGTACAATTGCATGTGTGCACAGGTGCAATGAGAAACTTGCAGCAGCATTCACAAGGAAAACAAATTAAACAGATTGCAGTATTTACAATTTTTACAAGAAATAAAGGTCCAAAAGTTTTGGAGGTATTCGGTTTTGATAAACTGTAGTGATACGGTTGTGCAGTTTGCTTTAAGAACCGCATGGTTAAAGGGAAGTTGCTGTTCCTGAACCTGATTGTGTGGGACTTCAGGCTTGAACAGTGGTAGCTGCGAGAAAATAGCATGGCCCAGACTTTTGGGGTGGGGGACAGGGAATGTGTTTGATGCGAGTGGGGGACGGGGAGTGTGTTTGATGAGGGTGGGGGACGGGGAGTGTGTTTGGGGTGGGGGACAGGGAGTGTGTTTGATGAGGGTGGGGGATGGGGAGTGTGTATGATGAGGGTGGGGGACGGGGAGTGTGTTTGATGAGGGTGGGGGACAGGGAGTGTGAGGGTGACGGACAGGGAATGTGTTTGGGGTGGAGGACGGGGAGTGTTTTTGATGAGGGTGGGGGACGGGGAGTGTGTTTGATGAGGGCGGGGGACTGGGAGTGTGTTTGATGAGGGTGGGGGACAGGGAGTGTGAGGGTGACGGACAGGGAATGTGTTTGGGGTGGAGGACGGGGAGTGTTTTTGATGAGGGTGGGGGATGGGGAGTGTGTTTGATGAGGGCGGGGGACTGGGAGTGTGTTTGATGAGGGTGGAGGACGGGGTGTGTGTTTGAGGGTGAGGGACAGGGAATGTGTTTGGGGTGGGGGATGCGGAGTGTTTTTGATGAGGGCAGGGTACGGGGAGTGTGTTTGGGGTGGGGGACAGGGAGTGTGCTTGATGAGGGTAGGGGACTGGGAGTGTGTTTGGGGCGGGTGACGGGGAGTAGGTTTGATGAGGGTGGGGGACGGGGAGTGTTTTTGATGAGGGCGGGGGACTGGGAGTGTGTTTGAGGGTGGAGGACGGTGTGTGTTTGAGGGTGAGGGACAGGGAATGTGGGTTGGGGGACGGGGAGTGTTTTTGATGAGGGCGGGGTACGGGGAGTGTGTTTGGGGCGGGTGACGGGGAGTGTGTTTGATGAGGGTGGGGGACTGGGAGTGTGTTTGGGGCGGGTGACGGGGAGTATGTTTGATGAGGGTGGGGGACGGGGAGTGTGATGAGGGTGGGGGACAGGGAGTGTGTTTGATGATGGTGGGGGACGGGGAGTGTGTTTGATGAGGGTGGGGGATGGGGAGTGTTTTTGGGGTGGGGGATGGGGAGTGTGTTTGATGGGGGTGGGGGACGGGGAGTGTGTTTGATGAGAGTGGGGGACGGGGAGTGTGTTTGATGAGGGTGGGGGACAGGGAGTGTGTTTGATGATGGTGGGGGACGGGGAGTGTGTTTGATGAGGGTGGGGGACGGGGAGTATGTTTGGGGTGGGGAACGGGGAGTGTGTTTGATGAGGGTGGGGGACGGGGAGTGTGTTTGGGGTGGGGGACGGGGAGTGTGTTTGATGAGGGTGGGGGACGGGGAGTGTGTTTGGGGTGGGGGACGGGGAGTGTGTTTGATGAGGGTGGGGGATGGGGAGTATGTTTGGGGTGGGGGACGGGGAGTGTGTTTGATGAGGGTGGGGGACGGGGAGTATGTTTGGGGTGGGGGACAGGGAGTATGTTTGATGATGGTGGGGGACGGGGAGTGTGTTTGATGAGGGTGGGGGACGGGGAGTGTGTTTGATGAGGGTGGGGGACGCGGAGTATGTTTGGGGTGGGGGACGGGGAGTATGTTTGGGGTGGGGGACGGGGAGTGTGTTTGATGAGGGTGGGGGACGGGGAGTATGTTTGGGGTGGGGGACGGGGAGTGTGTTTGATGAGGGTGTTCCCTTCTTGAGGCAGCACCTCCTTTAAATACTACCAGTCATGGAGAAGGATGTGTTGTGATGTATTGCCCTGTATCCACGACTCACTGCAGCTTCTTGCATTCCTGCACACTCAAGTTACTATATTCGACCATGATGCAGCGAGTCAGGGTTCTTTCAACAGTGCACCTGTAGAAACCTGTCAGCATTTTCGGTGACAAGCTGAACTTCCTTTACCTCCTAAGAAGTAAAGACATTGGCACACCTTCCTGGTGATTGCATCTCTGAGCTGGCCCAGGACAGGTCATCCAGTGTTACTGCCCAGGAATTTTAAGCCATTCACTGTTGATTCCCCATGTTCACCCTCCTCAACTCAACAAACGAGAGGTTGTTGCGGCACCACTCAACCTGGTGTCCTTTCTCACTCTGGTGACTCATCACCACTTGATTCATAGAAACATAGAAAACCTACAGCACAATACAGGCCCTTTGGCCCACAAAATTGTGCCAAACATGTCCCTACCTTAGAAATTACTAGGCTTACCCCATAGCCCTCTATTTTTCTCAGCTCCATGTACCTATCCAAAAGTCTCTTAAAAGACCCTATCGTATCCACCTCCGCCACTGTTGCCGGCAGTCCTTTCCACGCACTCACCACTCCGAATAAAAAAACTTACCCCTTACATCTCCTCTGTACCTAATCCCTAGCACCTTAAACCTGTGTCCTCTTGTGGCAACCATTTCAGCCCTGGGAAAAAGCCTCTGACTATCCACACAATCAATGCCTCTCATTATCTTATTCATTCAACTACATTGGTGAATTTGTATATGGCATTGGAGCTGTGTTCAACATCTTTGTGTGTGTGTGTATATATAGAGAGCACAGCAGGGGTCTCAGTGCACACTTCGAGGTACACCTGTGTTGATAGTCAGCAAGGAGGAGATGTTGTTACCATTCCTCACTGATTCAGGTCTGCTAACTAAGAAGTCAAGTGTCAAAGTAAAGGTCAAAGTAAAAATCTATTAACAGATTACATACATGTCACCGCATACACCCGCAATTCTTTTTTGTTTGCGGGCATACTTAGTAAATCTATAGAACAGGAACTGTAAACAAACTGTGCAAATGCAGATAATAAATAAATAAATATCAATAAATAACAAGGTAAAAGAGTCATTAAATGAGTGTAATTATCCCTTTTGTTCAAGAGCCTGATGGTTGAGAGGTAGTAACTGTTCTTGAACCTGGTGGTGCGAATCCTGAGGCACCTGTACTTCCTACCTGATGGCAGCAGAGAGAAAAGAGCATGGCCTGGGTGGTGAGCAGCAGTGTTTGCATGTAAATGTGCTCAATAGTTGGAGAGTTTTACTCATGATGTACTGGGCCAAATCCACTATCTTTTGTAGGATTTTCTGCTCAAAGGCATTGGTGTTCCCGTACCAAGCTGTAATGCAGCCAGTCAGCACACTATCCACCGCACACCTGTGGAAGTTTGATAAGGTTTTTGATGACATGCCAAATCTCTGCAGACTCCTGAGGAAGTAGAGGCACTGTCGTGCTTTCTTTGCAATTATGTTTATGTGATGGGTCCAGGACAGGTCCTCTGAGATAGTGACACCCAGAAATTTAAAGTTACTGACCCTCTTCACCACTGATTCTCCGATTGAATAGTGGCTCGTGGACCTCTGGTTTCCCTCTCCTGAAGTCTACTATCAGTTCCTTGGTCTTGTTTACATTGAGTGAGAGATTGTTGTTTCAGCATCCATCCTGTATGCTGATTCATCACCCCCTTTGAATCAGCCCACAATGGTGATATCATCAGCAAACTTGCAGGCCAATTGCAGAGGTAAGTATAGAGGCCCAGTTTTTGAAGCATGGTTTTAAAGAAATGTTTAAGGCAACTGTCCTCAAAAATGTTTCTGTAGATGTACATATTTCACAAAGGCAATAATAAAACTGTGAAAGTGAGGGGCTCTGGGAGCAAATTGTTAATTTGGTCATTAGTTATGTACCTCTCAAATATTTAATACTTTTTACTAGAGAGACAATAAAAATTAAAGCAAAACATAAATTCACTCCAGCATTTAAAAGTACTGGAATGATTTCAAATCTATGCTGTACAGTAGTAACACTGGTGCTAGCCAGCTGAAAGCAATAGTGAGCAGGTGAAACAGAACTAAAAACCACATAATCATGGGTGGTCAATGCCCATTTCCTTGGGGATTGTTATTTTTGCCTTTTACTTTGAGCCATTCAGTAAACAAAATTCATAAATATCAATTTCTAGCTCCAATTTTTGTTTTACATTCCCTGCATCATCTGAGATATTTGCAAGTGGGAAATAACGTGAAATAATCCACATGGTTTCTGCTTTCTGTGAATTTTTGTCTTCCATAAAACCTTCACTTATATAATACAAAATTTTTTCTCTCACTCTCCTTTTTCTCCCTCTGTCCCTCTGAATATACCCCTTGCCCATCCTCTGGGTCCCGGCCCCCTTGTCTTTCTTCCCGGACCTCCTGTCCCATGATCCTCTCGTATCCCCTTTTGCCTATCACCTGTCCAGCTCTTGGCTCCATCCCTCCCCCTCCTGTCTTCTATCATTTTGGATCTCCCCCTCCCCCTCCAACTTTCAAATCTCTTACTCACTCTTCCTTCAGTTAGTCCTGACGCAGAGTCTCGGCCTGAAACGTCGACTGTACCTCTTCCTAGAGATGCTGCCTGGCCTGCTGCGTTCACCAGCAACTTTTATGTGTGTTGCTTGAATTTCCAGCATCTGCAGAATTCCTGTTGTTTGCGTAATACAAAATTTTCATTGTTTTCTAGAAGTGAAAATGCAGATTTGAATGTTCTTCCTGTAGACCAAGTAGGAAAATCAAGAGAACGACCAGTGGAGATCTCCAGTGTATCAAGCTCAAAACTGAAAGCTCAACACCATAGACGAGTGCTTTGTTTCGATCGTGCATCTTCCACAGAATCAGTCCAACCAACTATGAAATCGAATATTAGCCAAGATAAAAAGGAAAATCGTGCAGATAAAAGTCAACCGGACCGGCTATTTGTTTTTCAAAACAAGGAGAAATCTGAAAGAACAGATGCAGGAGTTAATAAAGGACGTGAAATACCGAACAGGTCGGAAAAGAATAAAAACTCACTTTCTGGAGCACCTTATGAGTCATTCCACAAAGCAACTGCAAACAAGGAGAATGAAGCAATCCGGGATCAGGTTAGACAGAGAAGTAGAGAAGCATCAGATGTTTCAAATGCACAGATGCAAAAAAGAGGCACTCAAAGTGAGAGAACTAATTCTCAATCAGAAGTTGTGTCTAAGGATGCTGTGAGCAAAATTCCTGAATCTCACCTAGAATGCAAAAAAGTAAACACTGCTGTTGTGTCCTCCCAAGAAATTGCCATTAGAAGGAGTACAGATAAAAATGATAGTTTTAGTCTGACAAGCACACTGACCAAACAGGCAGCTGAGATGCTCCAAGACATGCAGAGACAAAGTCCTATCCCAAAGCAAGCTAGCGTTGTTGACTTATCTGTGCCCAGGACACCAGGCTCTGCTGCACATGAAGGTCTGGATGATTGCTCAGATGTTCAACGGACTCCACAAAATAAAGGACTTGGAGATGAAAGGGCATCACCTAGAGTAATGATACCTCCCACAACCCCAGACATACCAACGTGTAGCCCAGCAAGTGAAACAGGAAGTGAGAACAGCGTTAGTATGGCTGCGCACACACTCATGATTCTCTCAAGGGCAGCGATTGCAAGGACTACTGGTGCCACACCTCTGAAAGATCATACACACCAAATCAGATCACCACTTAGCCAGACAAAGAAAAGGAAGCTAGAAGAACGGGAAGAACAATCTTTATCCAGCAAGACAGACCTTCAGAATTCCAATTCTCCTGGAAGGAAGAAAAGGTCAACATCACATGTAAGTTTTGTTCTTGAGCAAGTTGGTGACAGTAGAGCCAATCTAATCAATAAATATTATTGCAAGAAATAGAATTAAATCTCAAAAAATATGAAGATAAAAAGATATGCATAATAAATGGTAAGATACTAAGTGTACAAGAGGTGGTATGTGACTATGGCCCCTAAAGATGGCAGGACGGATAGATAAGGTTGTTAAAATAGGCAAGATTTTCATTGCCTTTTTTATAACTGAAGCAACAAATGTAAGAGTGAGATGCTAATTAGTCCATATGTCGAAATTTATGGCACTGATTTCACCCATTGTGACAATGCTGACCAGAAATATTGCTGTTCAGGTTATCTCCTTCCCAGCTTTCCTCAGGCTCTGTAGGTTTCAGTATCAGCCAGGTACCCTTTCAGATCTGATGAGGGATTCTGCCTTCACCTTGCATCAGGTAGTTGTCACCATTACCACAAGAAGGATGTGGCAACGTTGAATTTGAAAGAGAATTGTAGATGTAAAAGCCTGCTTGTTTTTGCTTTGGCAAAAAGGAAGCTTGGATGAGATTTTACTTGGTCCTTGGAAGAATGAAATCTTTCCTATGAGTATACCCATTGTTTTTCATCCAAATATTTAAAGAGGGAAAAGATGAAATATGAAGGTAAGCAAACAAGTTTATTTGTATAGCACTTTTCAAACATAAGGCAGTTTAAAGTGCTTTGTAAGGAACAAGATATAAAAATCAAACATCAAATTTCAGACAAATAATGAGAATAAAATCACACAAAAAATAGATATGATAAGTAGAAGTTATAGTGCAGGAGATTCTAATTAAAAGCTACAGCGAAAAGAGAAGATTTAAGCCTCGATTTAAAAGAGCTTAAAGTTGGCGCAGACCTCCGATCATCTGGAAGCTTATTCCAGATATGTGGAGCATAGTAACTAAAAGCTGCTTCACCGGGTTTAGTTTTGACCCTGGGGACGGTAAGCAGACCCGCCCCAGATGACCTGAGAGTTCGGGAAGATTCATAATGCAGCAGGAGATGAGAGATGTATTTTGACCCTAGACCATTCAGTGGGTTATAAACCAGTGGTAATATTTTAAAGTCAATTCTCTGATGGACAGGAAGCCAGTGTAGTGTTCTGAGAACTGGGCCAATGTGTTCTTAGTCCGAGTGAGGACTCTAGCAGCAGTGTTCTCAATGAGCTGCAGCTGTCAGGGATATTTTACAGAGCCCTGTGAAAACACCATTATAGTAGTTAAGCCTACTAAAAATAATTACATGGACAAGTTTTTCTAGATCTTGCTGAGACGTGAATGCTTTAACTATATTTTTGAGATGGTAGTAGGCTGACTTTGAAATTGTCTTAATATGGAAGTTAAATTTTAAGTTGCACTGTTATACAAATCTTGAGTGCCATCTGCGTAATAATGGTAAGATGTTTTGTTGCTTACCATGATTTGAGTTAGAGGGAGCATGTATATGTTAACCAGAAGAGGCCCTAGTGTGGATCCCTGAGGCACTCTGCATGTCATTTTTGTTTGGTCAGATATGCACTATCAATTGATACCAAATAGTCCCTGTCCTGTAAATACAATTTAAACCATTTCAGGACTGTTCTGGACAGTCTCACTCAGTTTTCCAGTCTGTCCAGTAATATGTCATGGTCAACTGTGTCAAAACACGAAGCACGAAGCACTAAGATCCAGTAAAACCAAAACTGAAATTTTATTATCATCGTGGTTTAAGCCAGGGGTGGGCAACCTTAAGCACAAATGATTTTCTAGCATGCGTTATTCATTAATTTGAAGCAAAACATAACTAGATGTATTTAAATGGATAATTCCCATATTTCAAGTTTTTTGTGGCATTTTTCTGGCCCACCGTCTGCTCATTAATACGCAATCCGGCTCACAGAGGCAAAAAGGTTGCCGACCCCTGGTTTAAGCGGATTCATTTAAAACCTTGGCCAGAGCAGTCTCAGTGCTGTGGTGGTCTCGAAGTCCAGACTGGAAAACATCCATACAGTTGCTTATTGCCAAAAAGTTCAATGATTTTACTTAAACATGGTAAGTTTGATATAGGCCTGTAGTTATTAATTACTGAGGCATCTGATTGTTCTTTTTTAAAAAGAGGGGGCTTAATAACTGCAATTTTCAGGGTTTTTGGGATGCAGCCTGATAGAAGAGAAATGTTGGCTATTGGCAGAATGTCTGGTGCCATCCATTTTAAAACACCTTTTTAAAAAGCTTGTAGGTAAGATGTCAAGAGAACAGGAGAAGGATTTCAGGTGTAGCACATTTTGTAAGCTAGTCAATAATATAAAGAGGAATACCAAAAGTTTTGTCAAATATATAAAGAGTAAAAGAGGTGAGAATGGATATTGGACTACTGGAAAATGACACTGGAAGGGTAGAAATGGAGGACAAAGAAATATTGGATGAACTTAATATGTATTTTGCATCAGTCTTCATTGTGGAAGACACCAGCAATATGGTGGAAGTTCCAGGTGTCAGGGGTCATGAAGTGTGTGAAGTTACCATAACTAGAGAGAAAGCTCTTAAGGAAACTGAAAGGTCTGAAGGTAGATCAGTCACCTGAACCAGATGGTGTACACCCCAGGGTTCTGAAAGGGGTCGCTGGAGCATTAGCAGTGATCCTTCAGGAATCACGAGATCCTGGAGGACTGGAAAATTACAAATGTCACTCCACTCCTTAAGAAAGAGAGGCAAAAAGCAAGAAATTAATAGACCCGTTAGCCTGACTTCAGTGTTTGGCAAGATGTTGGAGTCCATTATTAAGGATAAGTTTTCAGAGTAGTTGGAGGCACATAATAAAATAGGTTGAAGTCAGCATGGTTTCCTTAAGGGGAAGAATTTTGCTTGATAAATCTGTTGGAATTCTTTGAGAAAGTAATAGGCAGGATAGACAAAAGAGAGTCAGTGAATGTTATTTACTTGGATTTCCAGAAGTCTTTTGACAAGGTGTACATATGAGGCCGCTAAACAAGGTAAGAACCCGTGGTACCACAGGAAAGATAATAGCATGGATAGAAGATTGACTGATGATCAGGAGGCAAAGAGTGGGAATAAAGGTTGACCTTTTCTGGTTAGTTGCCAGTGACTAGTGATAATCCACAGGTGTGGGTACAGGGAATGCTGCTTTTCACCTTTATTTGTCAGTGATTTGGATTTGTGGCCAGGTTTCTGAACCATATGAACATGTATGGAAGGGCAAGTATAATTGAGGAAGCAGCAAGTTTGCAGAAGAACCTACACGGATTAGCAGAATGGATAAAGAAGTGATAGAAGGAAAACAGTGTAGAGAAGTCTGTGGTAATGCACTTTGATAGAGAGAATAAAGGCATAGACTATTTTTTAAAACAAGGAGAAAATTCAGAAATCAGAGGTGCAAATGGATTTGGGAGTCCTTTTGCAAGATTCTCTAAATGTTATCTTGCAGTTTGAATCAGCATTCATTTTGAGAAGACTAGAATATAAAAGTAAAGATATAAAGCCTCAGCATTACAAGGCATTGGTCAGACTGCACTTGAAGTATTATGAGCAGTTTTGTCCCCTTGTCTAAGAACAGTTGTGCTGGCATTGGAGAAGGTCCAGAGGAGGTTCCTGAGAATGAAAAGGTTGACATATGAGCATTTGATGGCTCTGGGCCTATATTCACTGGAGTTTAGACAATTGAGTCGGGGGGAGGGGGCAGGATTTAAAGGCCTAAATAGTGGTGTGGATGTTTCCTCTAGTGGGTGAGTTGAAGACCAGAGGGCACAGCCTCAGAATAGAGGGACATCCATTTAGGGCTGGCAAGCATTAAATTATCAGTTCTAAATGTTAGCAGTTGTAGGTGAAAAGGCTGGCCCAAAAAGCAGTGGAATAGGTCATACCTAGAGGAAACAGACAATGAAGGTAGTAGCAGCAGCTGAGTCAGTGGTAGAATCAGGTCCTCTATACAGTAGTTTGTAGACAAGGGCAAACTTCGAGCAGCAAAATAAAGTTATTTCCCAGGTTGGGGGTGAGGAAGAAAGTACAACACTGAGCACAAAATTCATGAGTAAAGTTGGTGACAGTCAGGGTGGTAGCACATCAAAGTAATCAGGGTATTGTAAATAAAGGAGTAAGGGATAAAGCAATTTGTAGCTGAACATTCAACAGTGATCATGAACCAAAGATACTTTTGCAGTTTTACTGTCTACCAGAGTGAAACCTTTATTCTCTCCCCCCCCCCCCTTTTGAATTTGTGCTGGTTGAGCAAAGTTAATGCAATATACAGCATCCATTTTGTTTATGCAGAGAAATATGGTTCTCTCCAAGGCTGCAATGACTATTTCACAAGGTGCATTTAAAGTTCCAAGAATCAGATAACTAATTATCAAAGTCAGTAGCTGTTCAGAATTCATAATTACCTAGAATGAAATAGCAAAAAAAATCTGATTTTGAAATGGAATGTTTTATCTTCCAGAAACACAAGAGGAAGAATCATCTTGACTCTTTTCCAGTTGAAATGGATGTAGACAAGTTTCTGAGTTCGCTGCAATATGATGAATGATTGTGCAGTGTTCAGTATGGTCTGTATTTTCTGATTGGTGTTTTAGTATTCACGTACAATTTTAAATAAATTACAGTATCAGCACTTAAATTGCAATTTATATTAAGTACTTGCTCTGTAACTACCCAAGATGTAAAGATGACCTTGGAAGTATTGTAGAAAGTGGCAACTAAACATTTCTCATACATGCTTGTATTGAACTTTAATTGTACAGTATATTCTAAATTACTATTGGTTGATGCTATCAATGTGTAAATACTGTAAAGCTTTGAACTGTAATTTCAAATCTACCTTAAAGAAGTGGAATTACCTGGAAGTCTACAAATTTTGTTTTATTTTAGAAATATCATTAATAAAATAGTTCATCAGGAAACATTAGTTAGATACAGCACAGTACCATGACCTTCTGGCTGCTGCTCAATTCAACTATGTGACCAATTAACCAACTAACCTGTTTCTTTGGACTGTGGGAGGAAACCAGAATACCCTGAAGAAACCCACGCAGTTATGGGGAGAATGTGCAAACTCCTTGCAGACAGTAGTGTGAATTGCACCCAAGTTGCACTATGCTACTGTGTGTTTGATGGTGTTACTATCAGTTCTGGTCCTTAATTGTTTTCTGTACAAGTGGCCAAAGATGCTGTTAGCCTCACATTACATTTGAAGGGACTTAAAAAGGGTATAGGAAATAAAGGATTGTTCATTATAATAATGAAACAATTGTAGAATTTCCACTGATTAAGTTTCTTGGAGCTGGACAAAGAACCTCTAGTTAGACTACAGCAATTCTGAGTATTCTGGTATCAATGGATTTGGAAAAAAAACTGTTTGATTTCATTTGAGCACTTGAAGTACAAGAACTAGTTGTACTGATATAATCCAATGCCCAAATTTACCCATGAGTAATATCTGCTCCAAGCACTTAATTTTTTTCTACCTGGCTGAAAATTTTTGGCTTCTAAAAGGAATGTTTCTTTCAACAAAAGGTGAAAATTTACACTTGGGTAATGACACTTTGTGTAAAGTCGGTGTTGCACAATTATTGACTATAAGAAAAAATAATGATCACTTAGCCATGGCTTGTATACAATTTATTAATACAGTAGAATTTTACAATTTAAACCCAAGTTCTTTGCTAAAATTGAGGTCATATACACACACGTTATGGATTAATTGTAACTACCTCCTGTTGCATGTACTTGATTTTTTTTTAAAAAAAACAAGCTTATCTTTCATAGTTTGGTTTCAGAAGAAAAAATTATGAAAGGTCACACATTTTCAAGTGGGATGAAGTTACACTGACAGCATATTTCAAGAATGTTCTTAAATGTATTTTGCTGTTATATTGCCACAGTGCTTCCATAAATCAGTAATATTTTTCACTACTGCAAAGATGGTTTTTACACAGTAGAAATGCATACACATTGCAAATATATAATGCATAATTGTTCAGTATTCATTGTAGCGACAGTAAAAAATACATGGCCTTTGAATCACAGCTCAGAAAGGACACTGTGTTTTACAGTCGTTGAATAAGTATTGAGGAAGCACCACCACCTCCATTACAAATTCCAGCAAGACCATATTCTCCAGGTTTCAGATTGTAAGCCATGTGTCCAACAATTCTTGTTCCAGACATCCTAAAAAAAGTGAACAAAAATACCATTTTTCTTCCTGCATAAGACAGTAATAAAAAGGGATCCAAAAGTTTAGTGTAAGTTTGAGACATTTAAGTTTAGCCTGGCAGTAAGAGAATGTAAATACTAGTAAATTATTATTTGTTGCCAATTTAGAACTGCATATTATTTCTTAAATGAAGTGCTATGCTGAGTGCAATGTTGCCAACAATGATGAGAGTTTTACAGTTTGGATACAGCCCTTCAGCCCATTTCACTCACACCAACCAAGATTCCCATTTGCTTGTATTTGGCCCCTATCCCTCTAAACCTTTCCATATTAAGTCGCCCCTCAGGTCGCTATTAAATCTCTCCTCTTCATCTTAAACCTTTGCCCTCTAGTTCTTGCTTTCCCCAATCTCGGGGAGTAAGTTTGAGTACACCCAACCTATGTCCCTCATAATTTTGAACACCTCAATAAGATCATCCCTCATTCTCCTATCTTCCATTGAATAAAGTCCCAACCAATTCAACCTCTCCATAATTTACTCCCTTGCATCCTAGCAACATCCTCATAAATCTCCTCTGCACTCTTTCCAGTTTAATGGCATCCTTCCTATAATCGGGGTGACTAAACTTGAGCGCAATATTCCAAATACAGCCTCACCAATGTTTTATACAACTGCAACATCTCAACTTCTATACTCAAATGCCTTGAGTCATCTTCACCACGTTGCCTGTCATCTCCAAGATCACTCTATTCTAACCATTGCTTGTGTCTCCAAACATTTTTTCCCACAATGTATTTAGACACAGAATTAAAGATAATCCTTTGAAAAATCAGTAAGTCTTAAATGAAGTTAATTTTTTTGTAAATTTCCTTAATGGGATTAAATTATTCCTCAACTCATTACTGGAAAACAAACTGGTATTTCCTTGCAGGAGATTAAGCAGATGATTCTCCAATAAGGTCTGGATATTGTCTGTCAGGAAGCCTGGCAGGTTAAAGGTCTTTTCCTACTAAACGCCCAGCAGATCCCATTATCCAAACCAGACGATAGTATAGAAACCTGTCCATTTGTATTATACCAAACTTGTTTTCTAAGGGAATTATTTACTTAGTCCTAAATTCTGCAATTATCCAATGATACAAAACAAATACAAGGTTGAATTAGATAATCTGGAAGAAATAAACAATACATTGACATTAATATACCTGAGACAGGTATTAACTATTGCTTCGTTACCCTCATACTGAACTGTTCAAAGTGATGTGGCACTATACAAACAAAGCTGCCAAGTGAGGACCAATACATGAATAGTCTTATTCTCTACCCCCCCCACCCCCAAGTTAAATGGTCTGATCTCACTATACAATGACAAGGTATTATTAACTGCCACTTAAATCTTTTAGAAGCAGCTGTTAAGAATTTTAGATCCAAGGTCATGTGGTAACTTTTAGAAATTCCACTTACCCAATGGGGTGACCCAGAGATACTGCTCCACCATTGATATTAACTTTCTGAGGATCAATATCCAACAATTTGATGTTTGCTAGAACAACAACGCTAAATGCTTCGTTAACTTCCCACATTGCAATATCTTCCTTCTTTATACCTGTTGTTTTCAGAAGCTGATTTGATTAAAAAAAAGTAATTACTTACATATTTTATAACTATAGTTCAAAGTATTGTGTTTGCTAATCTTTTTAACTTAGCTTTTATACAGACCCATGTTAAATAAGTTTGGTATAAAACTCACAATAACTTGAATTCTAAGTCTTCAATCATGACTACCATCACCATTCCTGCACATACAATAGACAATCATTCTTAAACAGTAATGGTTATACTGGAGCCTGTTTGGCCCTTCAGCCCAACTTGTCTGTGAGGAGCTAGTTCCATCTACCCATTACCTTTAAACCTTTCCATCCATGTCCTTAGGTAGATGCCTTTTAAATGTTGATTCTGTGTCCATTTTGGCAGCTCATTCAAAATACACAGTATGCTTTGTGTGAAGAAGCTGCCCCTGAGGTCCTTTTTAAATGTCTCACCTCAAAACCTTAGACTTACGCTCTCCTTTGGAAAAAGACATGCTAATGTGTTTAGTCCCTCATGATCTTGTATACCGCTATCAGGTCACCCTGCAACCTCCTATGTTCTAGGGAATAAAGTCCCAGTCTATGCAACTTTTCTTTGTAACTCAGACACCCCAGAACAGGCAACATCCTGGTAAATCTTTGTTGCACTCCTAGTTTAATAATATGTTTCCTATAACAGGGTGACCAAAATACTCCAAGTGCAGCCTCACCAATGTCTTATATAAAAGCAACATAACTTCCCAACTTCTGTATGCAATGTCCTGAGTGAAGGCCAGCAGGTTAAATACCACCTTCACCATACTATCTGTGATGATACTTCCAATTGCACTCCTAATTCCCTCTATTCCAATAACCCTTCCAGTGCCGTACTATTCAATGTACAAATACTCTGATCTAATCACCCAAAATAGAATGCCTCATATTTATCTGGATTGAAAGCCATTTTCCAATTTTCAGCCCAGTTACCCAGCTGACGTAGATGTTTCTGTAACTTCTCACCTTCAGTATCTAAACCACCACCTACTTTAACATTACAAAACTAACTATGACTTGTACTTCTACATTGAAATGTTCAAACAATAACGGTTGCAACCCCTGTGGCACACCACTAGATACAGGCCTCTGTCCAAAAAACAACCCTTGACCAACACCCTCTGCTTCCTTTCTGGGGTTATCATGATAATTTCTATTGGAAGTTCACAGATAGGCTTCTTTTAAATACACTTTTCATTTAAAAGGTAGATTTTGGTCTTCACACTGAAAATTATAATAAAGTAAGGAAAGTGTATTTTGGGAAGTATCACTGATCTTATTCCATAGAGCATTCTTCTCTCAATGGCCAATTTGAAATAGCACTAACTCCACCAATGTGATTTTTTTTGGTATATGTCAGTCATTCTATTGTCATTAAGATCTGAAATTAAAATAATTGTGTCCACATCATGATCAGACACTCATACCCAAGAGTTAGAGGCCACTGGTTAGCCCAATTTCAATTACAATTCTACAGTATAATCCTGCGTGCTATCCAGATATAGCTTTTCCTCTGCTCCACCTCACATCCCTAAAAGAAATGTAGATTTTTTTAATATGTGTATGTATATATTATACACACATATACACATACCTTTGGTACAGCTAAAGCAGGTGCAATTGGAAAGTCAATTGGATCAACTGCAGCATCCCCAAATGCTGTAAAATAGTAATAAAACAACACTTTTATACAAAGCAACAGGATCACTGGAAGAACAAACAGTCTAATGAAAATGTGATTATTAATAAAATATTAAAATGCTAGAATCTTGTCATTTTTTTGTCTCCTTCGTTGTTATAATTTATTTTCAAACTTCTTGGATTAAAGTAATTTGCATGCATTCAGCAATCTGATATAAACTTAAACGATGAAATGCTGTTTTTCTCTTTATAGAATGCTACCTGATTTTTGTACTTTCTAGCACTTTGTTTTAATTTCAAATTTCCAGCATTTGCAGTTTAATGTCTTTTCAATTTCACTTCCAGCATATCTTTTTAAAACTAGAAGAAAGAATGTAGAAACTTGATTAGTTCTTGCAATTCCTTGATCTTTCACTCTGATGCATTGAATTAGCACTGAAATACATGCATGCATGATGTACTGAAAACATCAAGACCATCCTTTCTCATCCCTTCCTTGCTTAAGTAAAGAATAAAAAGATGCAGCTCCCAACTTATAACTTGAAGTACAAACTGATGGTACTAAGGCCCACTGCCAACCTAATTCTAGTATTCCTATTTCTACTCAAATGATTTAAGTTAATAGCCTTTAACAATTCATTGACACTAGAAGACCGTCGATGTTATGCCGACCCATATATTCCTTTAAAAAAAAGTACTAAACCCACACTACACCGTAACCCTCTATATTTTTCTTTCATCCATGTGCCTGTCCAAGAGGCTCTTAAATACCCCTGTTTTAGTCTCCACCACCACCCCTGGCAAGTCATTCCAGGCACCCACAACCCTCTGTGTAAAAAAACTTACCCCTGATGTCTCCCCTAAACTTCCCTCCCTCAACTTTGTACATATGCCTTCTGGTGTTTGCTATTCGTGCCCTGGGAAACAGGTACTGGCTGTCCACCCTATCTATGCCTCTCATAATCTTGTAGACCTCTATCAAGACCCCTCTCATCCTTCTACGCTCCAAAGAGAAAAGTCCTGGCTCTGCTAACCTTGCCTCATAAGACTTGTTTTCCAATCCAGGCAACATCCTGGTAAATCTCCTCTGCACCCTCTCCATAGCTTCCACATCCTTCCTACAATGAGGTGACCAAAACTGAACACAATACTCTAAGTGTGGTCTCACCAGAGATTTGTAGAGTTGCAACATGACCTCTTTACTCTTGAACTTAATCCCCCTATTAATGAAGCCTAGCATCCCATAGGCCTTCTTAACTATCCTATCAGCCTGTGCAGCAAACCTGAGGGACATATGGGTTTGAACCCCAAGGTCCCTCTGTTCATCCACACTCTTAAGTAACCGACCATTAACCCTGTACTCAGCCTTCTGGTTTGTCCTTCCAAAATGCACCACCTCACACTTATCCGGATTGAATTCCATCTACCACTTTTCTGTCCAAATCTGCATCCTGTCTATATCCTCTTGTAACCTTCAACAACCTACAGCTCCATCCACAACTCCTCCAATCTTCGTGTCATCCGCAAACTTACTCACCCATCCTTCTGCCTCTTCATCCAGGTCATTTATAAAAATCACAAAGAGCAGGGGTCCCAGGACAGATCCTTGCAGCGTTCCACTAGTCACCGACCTCCAAGCAGAATACTTTCCTTTCACTACTACCCTCTGCTTTCTTCCTGTAAGCCAATTTTTCACTCAAACAGCCAAGGTTCCACTGATCCCATGCCTCATGACTTTCTGGATGAGTCTCTCGTGGGAGACCTTGTCAAATGCCTTGCTAAAATCCATGTAGAGCACATTTACTGCCCTACCCTCATCAATTTCTTTTGTTACCTCTTCAAAAACTCAATTAGGCTCGTGAGGCACGACCTTCCCTTCACAAAGCCATGTTGACTATCCTTGAGTAGACTGTACTTCTCCAAATGCTTGTAAATCCTATCCTTAAGAATCCTTTCCAATAGTTTGCAGACCACTGATATAAGATGTACCGGTCTATAGTTCCCAGGATTCTCCCTATTACTTTTTTTAAATAAGGGAACTACATTTGCCATTCTCCAATCCTCCAGCACCTCCCCTGCAGCCAAAGAGGATTCAAAGATCATAGCTACTGCTCCAGCAATCTCTTCTCTCACTTCCCACAGCAACCTGGGATATATCACGTCCAGCCCTGGGGACTTATCAATCTTGATGTTTTTAAGAAGATCCAACACTTCTTCTGTAAAACAGTGTATTTTTTTCTTGCACACAAGAGAGACTGCAGATGCTGGAATCCTGGATCAACACACATAAAATGCTGGAGGAACTCAGGTCAGATGATGAATGGTCTTGGCCTGATATGTCGACTGTTCATTTTCCTCAGCAGATGCTGCCCGACCTGCGGAGCTCCTCCAGCATTTGTGTGTTGGTCCATATTTTTTCTTGTTGCAATATTATGTTCTAAGCCCTGTATAATATTGCCAACAGATACTATAAATTAAATATAGCTACTATAAGCATTCATAACTGGCAAATTATTCTGCATTAATAGGAAACCAGAATGCTACATACCTACAATTCGTGCCATTGGAGTAACATTTAGTCTTTTAGCGGCATCTGTAGTCATTAACACTAAAGCTGCAGCTCCATCATTTATGGTACTTGCATTGGCAGCAGTAATTGTACCTATAGAGAAAATACACCTTTTAGCATTTCTAAATATTTTGTAACACTTTTGCATTCTATTAAATCCAGCACAATATCTTTATAAATGAAGCAATAATCATTTGGTATAAATCTTCTAGTATATTCACTGTCCTTCACAGTGAAATGGATGCCAAACAGGTGCTGGCTGGCACGAAGATGAATTTGCAAACCAGCATGCAAATTGAAATTTATGAAGTCTTAAATTTTGTGAGAATTTACTTTGATTACTGCAGGTGTTGATAATATATGGCGTCTTTCACAACCACAATAACCAAAGCTCATTATAACGGATCAAATCAATGAAAACTTTAAACTTTTTATATTTTAAATCAACATAGTGATTATATTGTACACTACATGATGCCCACAAATAAAAGGTCGATTTTTTAAGCAACACACACAAATCTTGTTCGTGATAGATTTTATACATTTTTTTTAATGTTGACTGCTATTTTTCTAGAGCAAAATGAGTTGCTGGGTAAGGCAGCATCTGTAGTGGTAAAAGGATAAGTCAATATTTTAGGCTGAAACACCCTATCAGGGCTGATCCCTTTGCTTCCACAGATGCTGCCTGACCTGCTACGTTCCTCCAGCAACAGTCTTCATTGCTCCAGATTCCAGCATTTGCAGTCTCTTGTCTCAACTTTATTTATCTAGTGACATACAAATCTGAAGAGGTAGGAGTGTAACTACAGTTGCAAGAAAAAGTTTGTGAACTCTTTTCATTTACCTAGTTTTCTGCATTAATTACTCATAAAATGTGGTTTGATCTTCCCAAGTCAAAATAATAGACAAACATAATCTGCTTAATCTAATAACACATAAACAATTGTACTTTCATGTCTTTATTGAACATATTGTTTAATCATTCACAGTCCAGGCTGGAAAGAGTAGGTGAACCGTTGTATTTAATAACTGGTAGAACCTCCTTTAGCAGCAATAACCTCCACCAAACATTTCCTTTAGCTGCCATCAGACTTGCACAATGACAAGGAGGAATTTTAGACCATTCCTCCATACAAAACTTTCAGTTCATCAATATTTCTGGGTCATGCCACAGCATCTCAATTGGGTTAAGGTCTGGACTCTGATTTGGCCATTCCAAAGTACAAATTTCCTTCTTTTTAAGCCATTCTGTTGATTTACTCTTGTGTTCCCAGTCGCTGTCTTGTTGCATCATCCAACTTCTATTAAGCTCAGGTGACAGACCACTACCCTGACATTCTCTTGTAAAATGTTGATACAACTTTGAATTCATTGTTCCCTCAACGATTGCAAGCTGTCCAGACCCCAAGGCAGCAAAGCAGCTCCAAACCATGCTGCTCCTTCCACCATGCTTCACAGTTGAGATGAGGTTTTGGTGTTGGTGTGCAGTGCCTTTTTCCCCCCAAACATAGCAATGTGCATTTCTGCCAAAATGTTCAACTTCTGTCTCATCTATCCACAGTACGTTGTCCCAGAAGCGTTCTGGAACATCCAGGTGGTCTTTTGCAAACTTGAGACATGCAGCAATGTTTTTTTTAGAGCAGTGGTTTCCTCTTTGGCGTCCTTCCTTATAGTGGAAACATGAACAGAGACTTAAAGTTCTACACACTTCTGCAGGTTTTTTTGTTGTTACTCTTGGGTTCTTTTTCAGCTCCTTCAGCATTGCACGTTGTGTTCTTGGACACCCACTCCTAGGGAGTATAGCAACAGTACTGAGTTTCTTCCATTTGTAGACATTTTCTCTTACTGTGGACTGATGAACACTCAAGTCTTTAGAAATGCTTTTGTAGCCTTTTCCAGCTTCATGCGTCTCTATAATTCTTCTTCCAAGGTCCTCTGAAAATTGTTCTGATCGAGGCATGGTGCACATAAACTGATGTTTCTTGAGAAGAGCAGGCTCTGTCAGTAATCTGACTTTGTGTGTCTTTCTCTTAAATCGGGCAGTGCACCTTTACAACCCACGTCTCCAATCTCATCTCATTTACTGGGACACCTGACTCCAAATAGCTTTTGTTAGAAGGCTTTACTCAAGAGCTTCACATACTTTTTTGAACCTAGACTGTAATTGTTTAAATGGAATACTCAGTATCGACAGGTATAATTGTTTATGTGTTATTGATTGTGTCTATTATTGTATCAAAAGCATACCACTTACAAATTACTTCACAGAACAATGATTTATTCAGAAAACATACAGGCCATTTTGCAAGCAAGATTAGGTAAACAACTGCAGAGACCTATTGGTAATGATCATGGGAAGAATAGAAGCTAAGTAACACTAATAGCTACAAATCTATTACACAATGTTGCAATTTTCAATTTTTAAAAAAATGTTATGAAGCAACTTAATCTGAGCCTATTTTTATTTTGGCAAGTACTGCAAATCACGCTGACCTACCGTTTTCTTTCTGGAAGACTGTTTTGATTTTTGGAACTTTACTGAAGTCAACACGTTTGTACTCTTCATCTTCACTGATCACAAGATCCGGTTTACCTGAATCAACATCAAATGTTTTCATGTGAGGGTTCAATATGCCACTCTTATTTATATTATGCAAAGATATGTATATATTCACTACAACAATGTATTAGTTCAAAGTCTGTACACCCCCAAGCAAAAGTAGATAACTGTCTAGAAGCTAACATACATCACACTGAAGAGTGCCTTAATCTCTTGCATGTGTAATGCATTTAATCAGTGATACATATTTAATTCAGGGAAAGAGATTCTCAATTGTTTTATTAGTACTATTTATGGATTACTCCTTTCTACCCAACTTCATGAAAAGCCTAACAAGAATTCACTATTTGATATAGCAAAGGGGCTGATCAGAAAGAAAAGTAAAAATTTGGGAAATATGGGCAGCAGTGACAATATGTAGACTTTATAAGAGATATAAAAATAAAAAAAAAGTTAACAGCTAAAAATCTCCTGACAACAGAAGTTAGGAAGACAAAATACGCAACAATATAGTGAGCAACCAAGGAAATAATTTAAATTTGTCCACAGGAGACTCATTTTGCTGAAAAGAAAATACTGTGCAAATCATATGAAGTTCCATGGATGAATACAGCACAGAAACTGGCCACTTGGACTAGCTAATCCATACTGGCATTTATGCTCCGCTTTAAGTTTCCTCCCATCTTTCCTCATCTAAATCCATCAGCAAAATGCTCTTCCCTTCCTCATATTCGTGTCCCGCTTTTCTTTCACTGCATCTGTACTATCTCTTCTCACTGCTGCCACCAGGAAGAAGGAACAAGAGCCTTGGGACTCTCAATACCAGGTTCAGGAACGGTTACTACCCCTCAACCAGTAGGGAAAACTTCACTCAACTTCACTTGCCCTATCACTGAACTGTTCCTACAACCTACGGACTCACTTCCAAGGACTTTTCTTCTCATGTTCTTGATATTTATTGCTTATTTATTTATTAGTTTTTTTTCTCTTTTGTATTTGCACAGTTCATTGTCTTTTGCACCTTAGTTATTTGTCTTGTTGGGTGTGATCTTTCATTAATTTTATTATGGTTCTTGGATTTACTGAGTATACATGCAAGAAAACGAATCTCAGGGTTTTATATGGTGATATATGTACTTTAACAACAAGTTTACATTGAACTTTGAACCTGTGAAAGTGACTGCTATGTTTCACCACTGTGAATAAGTAGATTTCCTCAGAATTCTTTGCCAATTTCTTGTTGACCACATAACCAGCCATTAAAAAGGCATAAACCAAAGCACTAGGATTAATGTGGAAATATTCTCTATAACCACTAACAAAACACAAATTTATTTCTTACTTCATAACCCATCATTTCCTAATAACTTCATATTTCTGCTATCATCCTACTAAATCCTATCTACACTTTCTATAATGTTTCTATATATAACATGATGACTATGGCTGTATGCAACCAAAATGAGAAATGCGTTACAGGTAGATAGTAAGGTGCAAGCCCCATGATGATATAGACTGTGAAGTCTCAATGTACCTCATACGGTTACTAAAAAATCAAAATCTACATGAATGTTTAAAATTAAGAGTAAGATAGCCAACAGCGATGTGGGTCCAGTTAAAAATAATCTATAATACCTACACTGTTTAAAAACTGCATAGGGAATTGAGATAGAAATCTGGGTAGGCAGAATACATGGAAAATGAGAAATGAAAGAAAGTGGGAATTTGCAACAGGAAAGAGAGACACATAAGCAAATGAAGAGAAAATAAAAAATTTACTTTAAAAGATAATATAGCAGCATTAGAAAAAAAACTTTACATTACCTCTTTGAGGAACACTGACTGGAACCACTTCTTTTGCCATGAGTTTTGAATCCCAAGACGCCTTGCTTCTAGTATATGAACTAACCGCATAAGCGTCTTGATCTTCGCGTGGTATCTTATACTTGCTTGCAGTATTCTCGGCACAGTTCCCCTGAATCAAATTAGAGTTCAATAAATAATATTTTAATGCAACGCAACTCCATTCAATTGGATATACAACACATTCACAACAGTCTATTTTACTCTACAGCCAAAAGCCATTACTTACATTCAGCATGATCCATTTCCAATACTATTTGCTATAACAGATATTCTTCTATTTCTTTCTACCCTTTACTTATTTAGTTTCATCTAATCAGAACCACAGAAGGGGCCTATTGATAATTAAAACATTGTTTAGATTTCTTCCTCATACACTAGCAAAATGTTCAACTTCAAATATTTATCCAATTTGAAAGTTGCAATTGCATTTCACTAATGTATTCAAAATAATTCCTGCATAGAAAGTGCTTTCTCATCCATTGTTAATTATTGGACCTCATTTTCTGTGGTGGATTCAACTAGGCAATTACCGTGCAAATTCACAATTTGATGTCAATCTTGGTGAAGGGTAGGACACTGTTTCAAAGAGCCCTGCCGGGGCAGCACAATTTGATTTGCAATTTAAGACACTTTAGAATAAGATGCAGTTTATACACACTAGTTGCATTATTCACATATTAGAAACAAGCTCTAGGTCAATAGTTTCAAAAAAAATTATGGATTCTGTTTCATTTTTAATGTGTCAATGATTAGGTTGTTTTAACATAAACTGTAGTTCAGGAATAGCCCCTTTGGCCCATCTTGTCAGTGTTGACCACACTGTCAATCTAAACTAATCCCATCTGCCTGCACATGGTCCAAGTCCCTCTATTCCCTGCTAGTTCATGTATCTGTCTAAATGCTTCTTAACATCACTATCCCCACCTCCCCTGGCAGTACCTCCAAGCACCTACCACTCCTGTGTGAAAATAAACTTGTCTTGCACATCTCCTTTAAATTTTCCCCCTCTTGCCTTAAAATGCTCTCCAGTATTTGACATTTCCACCCTCGGGCAAAAAAGACCAACTACTTATTGTGTACAATGCCCCTCATAGTTTACAAACTTCTATCAGTTCTAATTCCTTAATCCAGCTACTTCTTTATTATAACCTTACAATCCCCTAGAAAAACGTCTTAAATTGAAATCTGGAAGGCATTATCTAGCAGTTGGAAATACATGTAGTTATGTCATACAAAGAATACACATAGATAGGCATAATCTGACATCGCTCTTAATGTACAGAGACACTGAACAATAAAAGGGAAATTACAGTAAGTCAAGTTTTCCATTTCAAATAGATCACAGGCTTTGCACAAGATTAAATTTTATAAAATATTAAACATCCATTATAGTCTGACTCCCTCTTTGCAGCTCCAACAACTCTCAAGGAGCTCCACAGTATCCAGGACACAGCATCTCTCTTTATTCTCATCCCAATGACCATTCTATCCACAACTCACACAATCACAGCAATGCTATTTACAAACCCCATTTCCAGAAAAGTTGGGATATTTTCCAAAATGCAATAAAAACAAAAGTGTGTGATATGTTAATTCACGTGAACCTTTATTTAACTAACAAAAGTACAAAGAAAAGATTTTCAATAGTTTTACTGACCAACTTAATTGTATTTTGTACTAAACATACACAAATTTAGAATTTGATGGCTGCAACACACTCAACAAAAGTTGGGACAGAGGCATGTTTACCATTGTGTTACATCACCTTTCCTTTTAATAACACATTTTAATCATTTTGGAACTGAGGATACTAATTGTAGTAGATTTGCAATTGGAAATTTTGTCCATTCTTGCTTGATATAAGACTTCAGCTGCTCAACAGTCCGTGGTCTCCGTTGTCTGATTCTCCTCTTCATGATGCGCCATACATTTTCAATAGGAGATAGATCTGGACTGGCAGCAGGCCAGTCAAGCACATGTACTCTGTGTCTACAAAGCCACGCTGTTGTAGCCCGTGCAGAATGTGGCCTGGCATTGTCCTGCTGAAATAAGCATGGACGTCCCAGGAACAGACGTCGCACACGGTTCCACAGTCTTCCGGTCCATCTGAGATGAGCTCGGACCCAGAGAACTCGCCAGCATTTCTGCATAGAGTTGATGTATGGCTTCCTCCTTGTGTAATACAGTTTCAAGTTGCATTTCTGGATGCAGTGACGGACTGTGTTGAGTGACAATGGTTTTCTGAAGTACTCCTGAGCCCAGGTGGCTATAATTGTCACAGTAGCATGATGGTTTCTTAGGCAGTGCCGCCTGAGGGCTCGAAGATCACGCGCATTCAACAGTGGTTTCCGACCTTGCCCTTTACGCACTGAGCTGTTTCTGAATTCTCTGAATCTTTTCACAATATTATGTACTGTAGATGTTCAAAGACCTAAATTCTCTGCAATCTTGCGTTGAGAAATGTTCCTTTCGAACTAACAATTCTCTCACGAATTTTAGCACAAAGGGGTGAGCCACAACCCATCCTTGCTTGCAAAGACTGAGCCTTTGATGGACGCTACTTTTATACCCAGTCATGATAACTCACCTGCTACCAATTAGCCTGCTAAATGTGGAGTCTTCCAAACCGGTGTTACTTGAATATTCTGCGCACTTCTCAATCTTATTTTAACTCTGTCCCAACTTTTGTTGAGTGTGTTGCAGCCATCAAATTCTAAATGTGTGTATATTTACAAAATACAATTAAGTTGGTCAGTAAAACTGTTGAAAATCTTTTCTTTGTACTTTTGTCAGTTAAATAAAGGTTCACGTGAATTAACATATCACAGATTTTTGTTTTTATTGCATTTTGGAAAATATCCCAACTTTTCTGGAAATGGGGTTTGTACTTGCTGAATCAAACCACTGATTTGAAAATCAAATCGTTTGCACTTCTCAAATCATTGCCCTCTACCACAAAGGAGAACAAGCAGAACGAACACATGAGAACACCACCACTTACAAGTTCCCTCCCACTCACGTACTACTCTGATTTAGAAATATATCACTGATGCTTCATCAACTTCAGATCTAAATCCTGGAACTTCCTAATGAATAGTATTGTGAGAGTAGAGTATCTTCACCAAGCAGACTTTTACAGCTCAGTAAAATAATTCACCATCAAATTCTGACAGGCATCTTGCAAAATCAATGGAAACAATTCAAAACAAATGAACAGGTTTACAGGAAGAGTAATACTTGCCATATGAATTTTGTTATAGACATCTGTTAATCCATCCTTTACAATTAGGTCCTCCAACTTCACACCTCCATAAACTGGTGCTTCTCTACTCATTATATATGGTACATTAGACATGCTCTCCATACCACCAGCAACCATTACGTCCTAAATTTTAGGGAAAGAGGCATATATTACTTAAAGTACAAATCTTCAACAGTGGATGAATAAATAAAGGTGTACTTCACTTTCCTTTGAACATAACCGCTTTTTAAAATGCTTCCCATTGAACTTTCATTTACATTACAATTTTTGCAAACCACGTTAGAAAAGATTATAGTTGCAAAATAGACATGTTAATAGGAATTGCACACTACAGAAATTAAGTTTCATATCAAGAAGAAATCCAAACACAAAAAACAAATATCTTCACATATGCAGTAAGCAGAAATTACCTGATGTCCACACATAAGACTTTGCGCCGCCAGCATGATTGATTTCATTCCAGATGCACAGACTTTGTTGACAGTTGTTGCAGGTGTGGAGACCGGTAAGCCTAAATCAAAGGAACAAGAATATAACTAGGGAGTGGGTCGTACAACTCAAAGATAAAGGAGGGAAAAAATGGTTGGAGGTGGAGGATATGGATGAGGTCGTAAATGAGCATTTTGCATCAGTATTTATCAAGGACATCCAGGATAGGAAGATTAGTGTAGTGTGTGTGCTGGGCCATTTTAAAATGAAGAAATAGGTAGTATAGGGTCTCTTAAAGAACATTAAGGTGGTTAAGTTGCCAGGATCTGATGGGATATATCTTAGGTTATTGAGAGAGGCAAGAGATGAGATTGCTGGGGCCTTGACCAATAGCTTGATCTGAACTTTAACCACAGACAAGTTCCTGTGTATTAGTTCCACTATTCAAGAATGGAAACAGATAATCCTGGGAACTATAGGCCAGAGAGTTACTGCAGTGGATTCTTCGGGATAGGATTTATGAGCATTTGGAAAACCATGACCTAATTAGGAACGGTCAACATGGTTTTGTGTGGGGCAAGTCATGACTTACTAACTTGATTGAATTTTTTGAGGAGCTGACGTAAGCAATTATTTGAGGTAGAGCTGTTGTCTACATGGATTTTACTAATGTGTTTGACAAGATCCCTCTTAGGAGGTTCATTCAGAAGATTAAGATGCATGGGATCCATGGTAAATTGGTTATTTGGATTCAGAATAGGCTTGCTCATAAAAGACAAAGGTAGTGACCGATGGGACATTCTGGCTGGTGTCTATAGGGATCTGTACTGTGACCTCTGCTACTTGTGATATATAAAGCAACTTGGATGAAAACATAGATGGATGTTAGTAAATTGATACAACGATTGGCATTGTGGATAGCATAGAAGACTGACAAAAGATTCAGCAGGATGTATATCAGTTGCAGATGTCAACAGAGAAACGGTAGATGGAGTTTACCCTAGCCAAATGCGAAAATGTTGCACTTCAGGAGATCAAATGTAAGGAGGCAGTACAGTGTTAACAAGCAGAAGGATCTTGGGGTCTCAAGTCCATAGCTCTCGGAAAGCAGCTGCACAGGTTGATAGGGTGGTAAAGAAGGGATATGTATCGTATGCTTGCCTTTATAGTTCAGCATTGCAAAATTATGACACAGCTTTATACAACTCTAGTTAGGCCACATTTGGAGTATCGAGTTCTGGTCACCCCAGTATATGAAGAACGTTGAGGTTTTAGAGGGTGCAAAACAGGTTTAGCAGGATGCTAAAAGTAGAGTGGACAAACTTGGGTTGTCTTCTCTGGACACCAGAGCCTGATAAAGGTTTACGATTATGAGAGGCATAGACTGCCATGATCCTTTTCTAAAAGCCGATGGGCCTAATTCCAAATAACATGCAGTTAAGGTGAGAGGAGGTATGTTCAAAGGAGATGTGCGAGGCATTTTGTTTCTCACAGAGGGTGGTGGGTGCCTTTTCTTGTGCTATGTTTGATGTTTCAAAAGACACGCTGTCAATTGTAATTCAGAACTTCGTGATTTGGAATTTTTAAGAACATTTTCTTTGCCCAAAATTAAAACCTTGATCAGACAGACAGCAGATATGATCCATGCCTAAAAACTAGACTATTTTCTGAATGGAGAAACTCCAAAAATCTGAAATGCAAAGAGACTTGGGAGTCCTTGTGCAGAACACCCTAAAGGTTAACTTGCAGGTTGAGACAGTGGTGAGAAAGGCAAATTCAGCGTTAGCATTCATTTCCTGAGGTCTGGAATACAACAGCAGGGATGTGATGTTGAGGCTTTATAAGGCACTGGTGAAGCCTCACTTTGAGTACAGTCCACCCTCCTTATCCACCAGGGTTTGGTTCCGAGACCCCCCGCGGATACCAAAAAACGCGAATGCTCAAGTCCCTTATTTAACCCGTCTCAGTGCCGGTGGACTTTAGGACCCAGGGCAGCACAGGACCCGCCACCCGCAGTGTTTCTGTTCCGTTGACTTATAATACCTAATACAATGTAAATCCTATGTAAACAGTTGTTATACTGTATTGTTTAGGGAATAATGACAAGAAAAATAAAGTCTGTACATGTTCAATACAGACGCAACCATCGTAACTCTTCTGGAAACACTGATGCTGCCTTGGCATCAGCCGACCCCGATTCTCCCATGATCTTTAAGTTCTTGAGGCTGTAGCGCTTTACGTAGCCAGCCAGCCATCCTTAGCACTAACACTTCCATGAATTTCAGGTTCTTTCTGCCTTATTGTACGAATGCTCAGCCCACTTCAGAATGCGACATGCCACTTTTCAAAAGACCTAACATTTCTAATTTCTCGGCGAGAGATAGCACTTTACGCTCACTCTTAGCCTTTGAGGAATTGCTTTGACCACGTAATTGCTTTTTAGGAGCCATTTTTTCACAGAAACAAAGTAGCGAGGCGAACAATGCTCGAACAACGAGTGTTGGAGAACTTCCGGGTTTTCCTGATTCGCGGTTGGTTGAATTCGTGCATGCGGAACTCGCGGATAAGGAGGGCTTGAACAGCTTTGGGCTCCTCATCTAAGAAGAGATGTGCTGGCATTAGAGTGGGTTCAGAGGAGGTTCACAAAGATGATTCCGGGAATGAAAGGGTTATCATATGAGGTATGTTTGATAGTTCTGGATCTGTACTCACTGGAATTTAGAAAGGATCGGTGGGGGGGGGATCTCGTTGAAACCTTTTGAATATTGAAAGGTCAAGAGACAGTAGATGTGAAAAGGATGTTTCCCATGGTGTGGAGAGTCTAGGTCAAGAGGGCACAGCCTCTGGGTAGAGGGGAGTCCATTTCAAACAGAAATGCGGAGAAATTTCTTTAGCTAGAAATGTATTGAATTTGTTACCACAGACAGCTATGGAGGCCAGGTCATTGGATGTATTTAAGGCAGGTATTTGGGTGTATTTAGGTTCTTGACTGGACACAGCATCAAAGGTTACAGGGAGAAGGCTGGGGAGTGGGCTGAGGAGGGGGGAAACAGATGAGCCATGACTGAATGGCAGAGCAGCTTCGCTGGACTAAGTGGCCTAATTATGCTCCTATGTCTTACGGTCTTATGCCAAAACTGAATGTTTTTTAATATCAATTACAGCCATTACCTGCACCAAGAGCAGATTGTCTCGCAGGAGCCTGCCCCTCCCCTCCCTGTAGAACATTGCCCAAATACACTTCTTTCACTTCTTCTGGCGGAATCCCTGTGAATTAAACCAACTTATTATTATCAAACTCTAACTTATATATAAATAATTTACAGACTAATAGAAAAGATGCAATAAACAAGATTTGAACAGAAAAGCTTTACAAATCTCTTGCTTTACAGAAACATATATTAATGATGACTAGAAGTCTACAACGGATTTTAGTAGTTGAATGTGCAGTCCTGTGTTCAGTAGAATAAAGGTTCAGTTCATGATTTTTGATCTCATTGTGAAAATTCATAAACAACAGAAACCAGGTATTTCAAAAAATGAAAATATTACATCAATAATTACATCAAAATATTACATCAATACCTTCTCTAGTTTTCCTGCAGCCAGTTCTCCCATTTTGCAGTGATTCATAAGCTTGTCAGTACTTCATTTAGTAATCAAACTGTGCAAATCACTTTCTATGGATCAGGGCTATTTATGACACACTTTAATCAGGTCACCCATAGACATCTTTAGCACATGCTGATGATGAGAGGTGAGGTGGTCGGAATTTAAAACAGCCATCACAGCATAGTAAAATGGATAACATGCACTCTTTACACTTGCAGATAGCCACCTCTAAGGATGGTTAATAGTCTGTGAAATTTGTTTTGAGAATTTAAAAAAAAATATACAAAGATCGATAATGACTTAATCAAGAGTGAACATCTATGATTGACTCAACTTAGGATCCTGAAACAGCAATTATTTCAGAAGCCATCTATGACAAGGGAAATACGTTACTACAAATATTTGCCTGAATTCACCAAACAGTAGTCATTAGTTGAGAAGTTAACCTTATAAAGCTTGGGGCTTTACTAAGACTCTAGATCTCAGAGACATATTATGTTGGGAAGTATTCAGCTGATTGTTGTGAGATAAAATAGGTCTACACTAAGACATCTCCTACAGCATTCAAGGGCTTAGTTGGAGGAAGAAGGAAAGGAAAGGTAAGGTACATCACATCTGGGGTTTCTCCGGTTAGTGGACGATTTCCCCCCACACTCTCTGACGTAGTGGGGATTCGCATACGAGGCAAGTTACAGCAGGGGTTTGCCATTGCCTTCTGCCGGGTGAGTTTCCAAAGAGATCACCAGCTCGTAACCCAGCACGGGTGGAAAGCGTGCAGGGGAGCTGGCTGGCTGGATTCGAACCCGAGACCTTTCGTCCCAAAGTCCGACACTGATGCCACTACGCCTCCAGCCAGGTCTGGAGGAAGAAGAATTGGTCATAAAAGGTAATAAGTGATAATCTAAGGCCAAGCTTAGAGACATTTCCAAATGATGAGACCTGATCACCAGAAACACATGGAAAGTGAGATTTTTGTCAGTTGCAATCAGCTCCACATTCCCCTGAACATGATTGGCTCAGTATCAATTAGTAGTGTGCTATGTAAATAGTGTAGTGGAAAGTGAAGGTGATACTGTGGCAATCAATAATCTAGCTGTAAAATGGCAATGATGGATGAAATAGGTTGATGTGCTACTTAATGTCTCATTGGAGAACAAGAAGATAGGTGTCGAAAACAGAACTTAACTGCTCACTGAACCTTGGAACAGCATGACGATCGGACCAACATTGGTGGTACCCAGATTTCTCTGATCCCAAGTTTGAGAATGATCACCTTGTGCCTTACAGCTGTACAGCATGGAAGCAAACTCTTTTGTCGAACTCATCCATGCCAACCGAGATCAAAACTGGTCCCATTTGACCAAGCTTAACACAGACTTTTCTAAACATTTCCTAACCATATACCCAACTTTTAAACGTCGTAATTGTAAAGGTAGTAACATACACTGTGCAAGATGTGAATGCCAGTACTCTGTAATTAAGGATCTGAATAAAGCCAAGTACATCTTTCACCAGCTATCAGCAATGTGACTCTAGTGTTCATGAATTTGAAATATAAAGAGTACCATATTACTACTGGTAAAGGAACACCTGAATAGCGAATGGGAAAATATGCCATTCAGCTTGCAAAGTAGCCTTGTACAAATCCCTCCATTTTCATGCTTGAACAAAATAGCATTTGAAAAATAGTAGCTCAAGGATGACTCTGAATATAAAGTCATTTCATCGGACAGTATTCTATTACTTACACTTCTAGTAACCTCAGCACTTCATGCACACAAGTGGTAGAACAAAGGGATCTGGGAATACTGCTAATAACTCGTTGAAGGTGGCGTCACAGGTGGATAGGGTCATAAAGAAAGCTTTTGGCACATTGGCCTTCATACTGAGTACAAAAGATGGGATGTTATGTTGAAGTTGTATAAGACATTGGAGAAGCCTAATTTGGAGTATTGTGTGGAGTTTTGGTCACCTACCTACAGGAAGGATGCAAACAAGGTTGAAAGAGTGCAGAGAAAATTTACAAGGACGTTGTTGGGTCTGGAGGACCTGAGTTATAAGGAAAGATTTTATAGGTTAGGACTGTATTCTTTAGGACATAGAAGACTGAGAGGAAGTTTGATAGAGGTATACAAAATTATGAGGGATAAATGAAAGCAGTTTTTTCCCCCACTGAGGTTAGGTGGGACTATAACCAGAGGTCATGGCTTGTGAAAGGTGAGAAGTTTAAGAGGAACATGAGGGGAAACTTCTTTAATTAGAGGGTTCTGTGAGTGTGGAATGAACTGCCAGCACAAGTGGTCCATGCAAGCTCAATTTTAAGTTTGAATAGGTATGTCAATAGTAGGGATATGGTCCCGGTGCAGGTCATTGGGAGTAGGGAGTTTAGATGGTTTTTGGTACTGACTAGATGGGCTGAAGGGCCTGTTTCTGTGCTGCACTTCTCTATGACTCTAAGTAATCATCAATGTTATAACTTAACATCTTCTTCAATAATTGCATTTTCATTTCAATAAAGAATAAAATATACATTACCTGCTCTTTCAATGGCAGCTTTTATGGAAATTGAACCAAGCTGGGTAGCTGTTAATGAAGATAAGCTTCCCTTAAATGAACCAATAGGGGTTCTGGCTGCACTTACAATGACAACCTCCTATAGTGCAAAAGAAAATTGAAATCTGATGTTAATATAGATGTAAAATGCAAACTAAATGCTTTGGCGAGATATGGTGAGAAGGCAGGTATATGGGGTTGAGTGGAATCCGTTGCAGCCATAGTGAAATGGCAGAGCATGCTCAATGGGCCAAATGGCCTAATACTGCTCCTATGTCTTATGGTCTAAGTAAGAAAGCTATGCGATCAGGAAAATTAATCTTTGAACCTATGAAAAAAATGGAATGGCTCAATTTGGCATAAATTGCAATTCAACCTAAAAAAATGTGACAAAATGCAGTTAGACAGGTAAACAAGGCCAAGAGAATATCCAATAGAAAGCAGAATACTGAGAATTGTAAAGAAACTTACGAATTATGATAAAGGAACAGAGAATAAATGAGCCAGATCATGCTAGGATTTGGAAAACACTCATTAGGCCTGGAATACAGTCTAGTTACCATAAAACAGAACAGATGGGATAGCATGAGAAAAATTGAAGGAGAGTTATCAATAAGTTGCCAGGTCTCCAGATCCTCATCTAAAAGTCAAGTTAAACCAAAGTTGACAAGAGCAAATGGTGGAGCAAGAAGATTCAATCCAGTTACACAAAATAATGATAGGCCGAGAGAGAATGGATACAAACGATCCATTTCCCCAAGAAGGGAGGTCAATAACTAGATGCCACAGATAAAATGTGAAATTAGGTAGAAATATTTTCAATTGACTCTAATACTTAGCTTTGCTGTTTACAAATTTAAAAAAATATATAAATGTATAATTGTCACAGATTACCACATTGCGTGATTTTCACAAAATTTTGATCATAAATGAATTGACAGATTAAAATCAAGAGGGAAAAAATTGTACTTACATTTAGTGTGGTGCCTGACGAATATTCCCTGTGCTTACATTTTGAAAGCTGTCATAAAAAGTTACAGTAATTAAAAACTATTAGTTATAACCTTAAATATTGCTATAATAGGACCATGTATCCAATAATACACCCATGCACTGTATCCAATGAGTAACAAACCCCTCATAAACACTTGATCTTGGCCTATATCCATTTACCTTTATTTCCTCACAAAAGAATTGGCCATAAGGTGTCATAAGACGAAATATTTTTCAGTTTTAGGCAAGTTTCTGCTGATAATATGTCAAAAGCTAAAACATTGAAAAAAGCTGATGCCTTTAAACATTCAGACAACAATTTGAAATTAACGTCTATTGCCAATGCAATGTCTTAAATATGAGGAGAATTTCAAAACTGAAGGAAAACAAAATGATAATTGTATGGGTTACTTCAAGATCCTTATCAATAAAGTTTCATTTGAAGCCTCAAGAAATCTGCTATCACCTTTCCAACTGACCAAACTAACATTATATGTGGGTACTGTGCAATCAAAATGAAGATAGAGCAATAAGAATTTTAACAACTTGTGCTTTGAGAAAGAACAATTAAATAAAAATCAATATTTATGTGCAATTCTCACTGGGTTTTTTGAATGTTTATGGGATAACCTGTTCAAAGGTGAAGGAGGCCAGAAAGGTAAGTGCAGATGAAGATGCGGCAAAAAAATCCTTGTAAGAACTGCCTGTGATTACATTTAAGAAAATGGAAAAGGTAATTAAAGCTCTATTTGGCCAGTATTGTTTTTACTACTCATTTTAATTTAATCAATGGTATGCCGTTGTCTGTAAGGAGTATGGGTTCTCCCTCTGACTGCATGGGTTTCCTATGGGTGCTACGGTTTCCTCCCACAGTCGAAAGACATACCGGTTGGTAGGTGAATTGGTCATTGTAAATTGTCTCTGGATTAGGCTAGGGTTAAGCCGTTGCTGGCCTGCACGGCTTGAAGGGCCAGAGGGGACTATTCTGCACAGTATCTTGATAAATAAATAATGATCTCAATACATTTTAAATAATGATGCTTGTTATTGCAACAAATAGAGTCTCTTTAGCAGCATGTAGTTGAGCCATTATACCAGAAGTTTCTACATTTACTTTCTACTTGATTCTGAGTTAACCACAGCTAGTTGGTAGCACAAAGGGGCTGTAACCGGTTTTAGCATGTTTCATCAAACACCTATCCAGTCTCTGATCTGCTCATCAGGGCGTGGATGTGGATATCATGCAGAATGTTCTTCAATTTACCATCCTACAGATGAACAGTCTGTTAAGATTTAGCATCTCATTCACATTGTTGCTTAATGAAATACCAAACAACTTGCAGCTTTTGTGTATGATAAAAACACTAAAAAGGTTCAAATCTTCAGGGGAACACACTTAGAACAAAAGTTCCTTTTTATTTCTACTTAGTCATTTTCAAAATCTGGCATTACTAGTAGGGGCTACATCTATTGCTCACTCTCAATTGCCTTTGGCAAGGTGGCAATAAGTCACCTAAAACTGCAGCAGGCGACATTAATCCCACAATGCTGTACAGGAGGGAGTTTCAGGACCTGAAGCAAATAATGATGAAAAGCATGTTTCTCTCCAAATCAGGATGGTGTGTGACTCAAGCAGATTATGCATGTGGTGGTATTTCTGAATATATGAAGTGTCATAGAGGCTAAGCACAGCTCAAATGCTATATTCAAGTTTCCTGATGACACCGCTGTTGTAGGCCAAATCAAAGGTGGTGACGAATCAGCATATGAAAGGGAGACTGAAAATCTGATTGAGTGGTGCCACAACAACATTTTCTTACTCAATGTCAGGAAAGACCAAGGAGTTGATTTTTGATTTCAGGAAGAGGAAACCAGAGGTCCATGAGCCAGTTCTCATCAGTATTATCATTTCAGAGGCCCTGTCCTGGGCCCAGCATGCAAGTGCAATTACAAAGAAAGCATGGCAGCACCTCTACTTCCTTTGGAGTTTGCAAAGAGTAAACATGAACAGAAAATCCAGCGGCCCAGTCCATCATGGGTAAAGCCCACTTTTGAGTACATCTAATGCACTAACCCTAATGCACTCTGTTACAATCCTGTTATGGTATGAAAGATGGGATGTGGGCAGATGTCCAACCTAGTCCATTCTGGCTCCCCTCTTTACCCTTTCATTTCTCCTCAGCTGCCCATCACCTCCCTCATGCCCCTCCCCCTTCCCATTCTCCCATGGTCCGGTCCTTTCAGATTCGTTTTTCAGCCCTTTAACCTCTTCCACCTATCACCACCCAGCTTCTCACTTCATTCCCCTCTCCCCTGCCAGCTTGTACTCCTTCCTCTCTCTCTTCCCCTTCTGATTCTGGCTTCTTCTTTCTTTTTCTCCAATCCTGGGCTTCACAGGTGCTGCCTGACCAGCCAAATTCCACTAACATTTTGTGTGTGTTGCTCAGGAAGTGCTTAATGGTAGGGAGTAATTTGGAGATGGATGTACTCCTTCCACCATTCTTGCTGGGTTTCTGTACATTGCAAGTCATCCCAACCATTGCTTCTCTATTTTGAGCAGTCATGGACAATAATGCTCAGCTTTGCAAAGAGACTTTTATAACATCCTTGAGAACATTCTTGAATTGTCTTCCCTATCTGCTGTTACTCTGTTATCATGATGCAGCTTAGAGCGCCTCAGTTGGAAGAGTGGTATCAGACAGTTGAACAAATACAGCTGACCCAAAGACAACTGAGCATAAATGAATTTCAGGATGTGGAGCGGTGTATTGATGCTCCTATCTGCATCAATAATCCCAAGAGCTTCATGCTCCTAGCTGTAAATATCACCAACAACTTGTTCTGATCTAGCTATATATACACTCTAGTCAACAATGTACACCAAAACCTCTACTTCCTCAGAAAGCTAAAAAAATTCAGCATGCCCCTAATTAATGACCCTCACCAAATCTTACAGATGCTCTCTGTTACTCAGTGGTCAGTATTGGGACCGCTACTTTTCACATTGTTTGTCAATGATTTGGATAATGGAATTCATGGCTTTGTGGCAAAGTTTGTAGATGATACAAAGACAGGTGGTGAAGGTCATGCTGAGGAAGCAATGCGATTGCAGCAGGACTTAGACAAATTGGAAGAATGGGCAAAAAAGTGGCAGATGGAATACAGTGTTGGGAAATGTATGTTAATGCATTTTGGTTAAAGGAACAATAGTGTGGACTATTATCTAAATGGGGCGAACGTTCAAACATCAGAGGTGCCAAATGTGCAAGACTCCCAAGAGGTTAATTTACAGGTTGAGTCTGTGGTAAAGACAAATGTAATGTTGGCATTTATTTCAAGGGGAATAGAATATAAAAGCAAGGAGATAATGCTGAGCCTTTACAAAACACTAGTCAGGGCACACTTGGAGTACTGTTAACAACTTTGGGCACCATATCTCGAAAAGGATGTGCTGTCATTGCAGAAAGTCCAGAGGAAGTTCACAAGGATTATTCCAGGAATGAAAGGGTTAATATATGAGGAGCATTTGGCAGTTTTGGGCCTGTACTAACTGAAATCTAGAAGAATGCAGGGGATCTCATTGAAACCTACCAAATGTTGAAAGGACTAGATAGGGTGGATGTGGAGAGGGTGTTTCCTATGGTGGGAGTATCCAGAACCAGAGGCCACAGCCTCAAAATTGAGGGGCAATCTTTTAGAACAGAGATAAGGAGGCACTTTTTTAGCCAGAGAGTACTGAATCTGTGGAATGCTTTGTCACAGACTGCAGTGGAGGCCAAGTCCATGGGTATATTTAAGGCGGAAGTTGACCGTTTCCTGATCAGTCAGGGCATCAAAGGATATGGCAAGAAGGCAGGTGTGTGGGGTTGAGTGGGATCTGGGATCAGGCATGATGGCATGGCGGAGCAGACTCAATGGGCTGAATGGCCTAATTCTGTTCCTATGTCTTATGGTCTTATTTGTCAATGTGGAACAGAGAGCAAATCTGGCAGGAGTAAAGGATGTAGGAAATAGCGAAGGCGGAGTGCCGCAGGAGGGTTATGGGACAGATTGGCAGAGGAGTGTCAGGGGCGGCGAGATGGCACCCAACTCTGAGACACCAGGCAAGGTCATGAGATTCCAATTGGTTTATTGTTCATTACAGAATGTCTCTCCGGTGGTTTCCATTCCCTTCCCCTTATCCCAAATATGATTTCCCTCTCCCTACCTCCTTCCCACTCTCAGTCCACAATAGAGACCCATATCAGAATCAGATTTATCATCACTCATGTCATGATATTTGTCTTTTTCTTTTGCAGCATCAGTACAATGCAATACTGTACATAAAATTACTGCAGTACTGTGCAAAGGCGCCCTAGCTATACGTACGTGACTAAGACTTTTGCACAGTATTGTACTCACCTATGAATGATCTGTCTGGATAGCATGCAAATAAAAACTTTTCATTGTAACTTGATACATGTTACAATAATAAAGTAATTAGTGTCTCAGTGCCTTGGATGTTGATCTTCAGAGATGATACCGAAGTTGCTTTACTTATCCTGTCCAGTCTTGAGTTCTTTCTGACAATGCTCCACTGACAATCCCATGACTTCTGACCTACAGGCAGTGACTGCTGCTACCCATCATAATTAGCCCCCAAACAGAATCTTGGTTTCTCGACCAAAAAAATATCTCAAACCTGGTTTGATGAAAATGACCAACATGTCAATTAACCACAAATGTAAGATTTTTTTGATTTGAAACTCCAGCACAAGGGAAAAGAAACAACTGTGTAGATACTGATGAGGTAGGTCAAACACAAAGCCTTTCACTTTGAACAGAACATCTCCCGAATAAACCCAGTATCTCTATGTTCCTTGACGTTGTCAATACCACTTAAGGACCGGACATGGAAGAGTCCACCCTGCTGAAACCAAAAACAGAAGCAAGTTTATACAGAATAGAAGGGCCATCGGTGCACACTAGAAGGTCCATTTCAGATAACTCAGTGATGGCTCTATACTCAAAGTGACCAAACTATAGAGTTTCAACACCATCGGATTCCAACATGATATTGAAAAAAAAAATTGTCTGCCAATTTAAAAAAAGCTTCAAGTACAATCAGTATTCCCGTTGAAGCTCTAAAACTTGATGGAAAGGAACTTCAGACCCATATTCACAGCTCTATCTTCCACTGCTGGGAGATGTTGCATTTTTAACACCTGCTGGCGAGCACTGGGAAAAGTCATCGTTAGGGTCTTTCTCAATAGCTTCCTCCATCTGGCCGAAGAATGGTTCCCTGAATTCAGTCACTGGAGCGGCATAAGAGCCGATCTTTGCAAAGATGTTGAAATACTAATTGAAGTATTTCCAAAGATTTTAAAAGTCAACTGAACTTCGTTCTCGTTTTCTTCTTCACATCGTGTGCCTATTGTTTATTTAAACTAATAATTAACCTGTTTATTAAGACACGACCTGGCCAGTTTCACCTATTAGGAGGGACATTTGCCTGGGTTTAATTTTTGATACAAGTACATGTCACTCCATTTGTTAACTGCGCCACTTACTCCTAATGTTTTCGCCCGTGCAGTTTCTGAGAACTCAATGCCTTCAAGTGCCTCGAAAGCCCCAAGTTAATCGGAATCCAGTCCAGCACCGCTATTTGACCGTCAACCAACCGACCCCAGTGGTGGAATCCATCATCCTACCAGGCAGGACAGGAGCCCATGGGCTCACACTCAACCTTCTAAGGACAGCTTTTTCCCCTCCACCATCAGATTTCTGAACGGTCCATTAACGTTGCACTGTTTATTTATTATATACTTGTAACATAATATTATTCAGATATTGCACTGCATTACTGCCGCAAAACAACACACATGTCATTCATGTATGTCGGGTTACCCAGGTGTCGGTAACCTCGTAGCTGACGGATTACCTACCTGCAGCCGCAGCCACGGCGCATGGCCACCCCGCTCACCCCGCCGTGCTGCGAGAAGAGCCAAGCGAGCAATCGCCATTGCAAACCCCCGGCAACCTCCTTCACCTTCAAGCGGCCTGCCCCTAAAGACCAATCAGCAGCGAGCAAATCGACAGTCCAATCAGGAGCCGCTACCTTCCTACTTACCGCAATGACATCTGGGAACTGTGGTCGCAGGAAAAGAGCTAGCGCTGAAAAGTTTAATGTCTGGGCAGCATAATATAGTTTAAAGTAAATTTATTATCAAATTATGTATTTATATAAAACTATGTACAACCCTGAGATTCGTTTTCTTGCAGACAAGAACCGTAACATAATTGAAGCTCGTACCCATCAGGGCGGATAAACAAACAATGCGGAAAAATACAACGTGTGCAAATACAGAGAAAAAAAATGATGATAAATAAATAATTTATATCAAGAACATGGAATGAAGAGTCATTGAGAAACAGTTAGGTGATGGGGCGAGTGAAGTTATCCCCATTGATTCAAGAGCTTGATGGTAAGGGGGTAATAATTGTTCCTGAACCTGGTAGTGTGAGTCCTGAGGATCCTGTAGCAAGAAGAGAGCATGACCTGGATGCTGCTTTCCTGCGACATCGAGAGAGGGCATTACCGTGATGAACTAGGTCGTATCCACTACCTTTTGTAGAATTTTCTGTACAAGGGCACTGGTGTTTCCAAACCAAGTTGTGATACAGCCAGTCAATATATTCTCCAACAGACATCGATAGAAATACTTCAAAGTTTTAGGTGTCATGCTGAATCTTCACAAATGTCTAAGGAAGTAGAGGCGTTGCTATGCTTTCTTCGTAATTGCACTTACATGCTAGTCCTAAGGCAGGTTCTCTGAAATGATAATACCGAGGTATTTAAAATTGCTGACCCTCTCCACCCCGGTTCGCCGATGAGGATAGGCTCATGGACCTCTGCTTTCCACCTCCTTAAGTTAATAATTAACTCCTTGTTCTTGTTGAGATTCAGTGAGAGGTTGTTGTGCGGCACCTCTGCTCCAATACCATGTTGAAGTCTGCTGATGACACCACTGCTGTTGGCCGAATTAAAGGCGGTGATGAAGGTGGAAGGAGTCTGAAAATCTGGCTGAGTGATGGAGGAAACTGAAGGTCCATGAACCCGTCCTCATCAGGGGACCAGAGGTAGAAAGGGTCAGCAACTTTAAATTCCTTGGTGTTATCTTTTCAGAGGACCTTTCCTGGCCCCAGCATACAAGTGCAATCACGGAGAAAGCATTAGGGGTTCGCGCAAATTCGGCATGACATATAATACGTAGACAAACTTCTATCGATGTGCGGTGGAGAGTCTATTGCTGGTTGCATCGCTGCCTGGTAAGGAACACCAATGCCCTTGATGAAAAATCCTAAAAAAGTAGTGGATACTGCCCAGTCCATCACAGTTAATGCCGTCCCCTCCATCGAGCACATCTACACGAGACTTAGGAGTCACCACCAGATTCAGAAACAGTTCTTACCCTTGAACCAGAGAGGATAACTTCATTTGCCCCATCACTGAAATGCTCACACAACCTATGGACTTAATTTAAACGACTTTTCATCTCATGTTCTCGATATTTATTGTTTATTTATTACTTTTGTATTTGCTTAGTACATTGTCTTTTGCACACTGGTTGTCCATGCCGTAGGTGCAATCTTTCATTGATTCTATTTTGGTTATTAGATTTCTTGAATATGTCCGCAAGAAATGAATCTCAGGGCTGCATATAATGACATATATGTACTTTGATAACAAATTTACTTTATAAGAACTTAAAGTAACAATGACAAGGTTGGTGTGTACTTTAAGGTAACTGTAACACTTTGAAAGTATTGAAATCTACATTATCTTTGACCCAGCTATCATTAAGACTGTATTGCATATTTGAGAGGGAGTGCTTGGTTTGGCGAGGTCCTGCAAAGTGATAGCAAAAACAAAGTTGGGAAAGGAACATTAATTGATCAAGCTGAAGTGTTAACCACTATCTCCAGTCAGCTGATGACTGAGCTGAGGAGTAGGTACAGAATGTACCGTTTCTGATTCTAATTTCCATAAGTAGTAATGTTTTTCTTTTGTTCTAGTTTGAGAGGTCACTGAGTTCAACCATAGCTAAAAATGTAGCCTTGGCAATTACAACAGACACACGTTTGTAGATAATGAATGTTTAAATTACTAAAGTCGGGTTTATATTCAAGTAGAATAGCATTCTATTTTTGACATTGCAATTGTCTAAGCAGAACTGGAGGAAATTTAAAAGTGCTAAGGCATTACATTTTAACCAGAGGAAATTTGATGCAGGTAAGGCAACCTGTAGAAATAAAACCCATACCCTTACACAAGTAGAATATTACATATTTTTTTTTAAAAAAGGGCTTGATACCCAAAATCTCTTTCCCAATGGATAATGTCTTAAATTTTTATAAGTGATTACATAAAATACACACAGAGGCTTTATATTGCACTTTTATTTTGCTGGAAAATAAATTATGCAACTTAAAAAATAAAAATTCAAAAAATAATGTAGTACATCAAAATAGTTTGATCAGGCTGCTATGTAGAAACTGCTACCATTCAGAATTGTACAGCATCATAACCTTGGTATGTAGTGGCACACAATAACTTGCAAATATTAATTGTAGATAATCAAACCTATCAATTTAACTTTGCACAACACTCCAGGCTTTAGTGTATATTACAGGAAGGCTTCCAAGTCTTCAGCATCTTGCAATGATATGTAAAATATGAAACAGCTTATGTATAACCAGGGTACAAATGTATACAATTTATTGATGACCTCAAAACAATCCTACATGAAAAATCATCCATGCAAATTCAATATCAATTCTGTGTACAATAAACTTGCTCAAATGAATAAAGAAACCTAATTTTCAACATAACAATAAAACTCAGTTCTACAGTAAGTTTTCACTGTAGTTTTTGTACTATTTAAAAAGATGGCTTTGAGGTTGCTACAAAGGACTTGACATTTTAACTAGTTATTGAATAACTTGTATACTATTACTAATTGTTAAAATTATACAAGTTACAATCATCATGTCTTGAATTTTGTTTTATGGGGAAAATGTCAAAATACACCATTTCACATCACTTCTGAGAGTGAAAACAGATTTGAGCGCAGATTTAGGATGTCTAAAAGCACAAAAATTAAAGATTCTATGGACAGAAATGGAAGACTTCAACATGTAATTTTAATATCCATTACCAATAAATTGCAGATTTCCGTAAAACGAATTCTATTAAGTCACAATTTTCAATTGTTGACTCATTCAATATTTTTAAATTGATTTTTTTATTCCACTTGAATAAAATTCTAATATCCCAATGCTCTTTTTCTACCAGGCAGTGTTGCAACAATATCCATAACACATCTTTGTTTAATGAAGTGAGTTCACATCTAAATGCCACTTCAGGGATTTTCAGGGCATGCAATTTATTTGTGTATGCCAATTTACTCTGCATTAAAATCACAATAATCTGGTCACACAACCAAGATTATTATTCTTTGTTATTAAAATATTTATTCAGTTCCTGCTCCCAGATCCTTCTGATTAGATGCAAAATTAGACACTAATTTAGCCACATTTGGTACTGGGGCAGCGCTGAAGAATCCAATCTTTACATGTAAAATGTGAGTATGCATCCAGCAACATTACCATACAAATACTGGGACCAACAAAAAAAGTCTTCATACTTGATATCCCTCTCGCTACCTATGCATAATTTCCCAGGTGTGCTGTTTGAGTGCTTAGTACACTCAAAATATTGGATACAACTCAATGAGAATCTATGATCCCACTGTAGTTATTAAATCTACAGAGATTTCATTTTTTCATGTAATAATGCACCCTTTTAAAAGGTGAGAATGCCAAGGTGTTTCTTAAAATAAATCTAACCTGAAAATAAGGCAATCTAATTTTACCACTCTATAGAAATTTGGAAGCATAGATGCCACGTGTATAATCAGTGCCCTTCACAAACTGTAGTAATTAGAGAGTCAAATAATAGTTTACTTCTTGCAACTTTATACATTCTCTTCAAAATGGTCAAATTCTTGTTGCAGTATGAATCCATGGCTATTACAGTAGTCACCTCATCTGAGTGCTCATGATCAATTTTTGAATTTTGACAAGAATGAGACAAGCCACTCAGATCTAGTTGGTGCTAAGTCTACTTTTGTCTTTATCGCCAGTCATCCAGATTATGCACATTCCCAAGAGAAGTGGCCAGGATCAATAAGCAGGCTTCCTGGTTTATTTTCCCTTCAGTACAGGGTACTTGAGGCTCATTAATGCTCTGGCTGATATCAACCAACTTAAAACAATCCAACAATAGTCTATTGTATAAATGGATTAATTCACCCAAAACACAAGACAGTCAATTACTATATAATACATATAAATTTGCATCATTGTCTAGTGACAGTTTATATTATTCAAAATGTGACATTATGGATTTGCATTCTTACTCGTTGACCTACATTTAAAAATGCTGAAAGTGCACATACTGTCTCAAAAGTCACAGCTGACCATGGAGAATCCAGCACATGCACAACAAAATCATTGAAGTTATGAATCATCCTCAGTCAAGTTTAAATTTTTCCCACTTCCAAAACATTCAAATATGAACCCAATGTACCCTTTTACCATATTAATTCAACAAAACCTTCTTGGACCGCACAATCGAACTCTCCTCCCACACCCTCAATCTGCATGAAACTTCAGAAGTTAGACTGTTTATCTGGTCAAGAACATTCCAGACAACATTGCTCATCAATTAATTCAGCAGCAAACCTCACAAAACAATCCACTTTGGCTCTTCCCGTAGCACCACATTGAGCAAAACAATTCCCAGAGACGGGTCAGGTAAAAATGCCGTCTGGACATGGAATCTTCAAAGATAACTAAAATGCTTTCCAATTGAATAAAATTTTAAATTAGCAAGAAAGAGAAATGGAGGGCTATGTGGGAGGGAAGGGTTACATTGATCTCAGAGTAGGTTAAGGGGTCAGCATAACATGGTGAGCCAAAGGGCCTGTATTGTGCTGTACTGTTCTATGTTCTAAATAACTAATGCCATAACAAAGTAATATAATAAGCAATTCATGGGACACTGAAGATTAAAGAAAAGGTTAAGAGCAGTATATGCACACATCTTGGGATGTTGGCCAAAATACTAATATTTTAAAAAAAGAAAATAAGGATACCAATTTTTCTGGAATATCATGACAATTTAGTGCTGGATCATCACTGCAAGCAAACTGATCAAAGGTTTCAGCCACTTCGGACTCCAACAAATCTCAGTCACAGTTATGTTTACATATCAACAGCCATCCATCACAAAAGATGTACATTTATTCTGTTCCAATCTCTCCCGATATCATTACCCTCCCTGCCCATAAACTTTCTTCAAATTCCTTAAAATATTTAATCCTGAATTGATTTTGAGGAAAGAAAAAGGGGGTAGAGGTAGGCTACAAACATTGCAAATAAGCAGAACTGAATGCAAAAGGTAAAATGAAATAAAGCTTGTTCAACTCCAAATTGCATTCCCCCCCTCCCCCCCCAAACGCGTACACTCTTGGTGAGATACAGATCCACTAGAGCTGGCAGCATAGTTCTTCACATACGCATAGACTATGCAGCTGAATCCTGGCCACATCCATGGTTTTGTACAATTAACAGCAATGCTGGCTCATTTTCTTGCATTCAGTCCAGAAAACAATATTTTAAAATGATATTTTTAACCACTTACATTGGGGGAAGAAAAACATTCAAATGGTTAATCTGGCTATTTCAGAACAATGAATTATCCCAGGCCAAGTGCAGTAACTGGTATCCATCCAGAAAATGTAGTTGCAAGAACAGCGGGAAAAAACCCTGGATTTTTATGGCTTGCTGCTGTAATGGATTATTCCTTTGTCTAATAGACCTTTAGGAGCATTTCCAGTTACAGTTTTACATCCATCCAACTCCGCTACACCAGCCATGATCAAATCTTTTCTAAAGGTACACTGTGGCAGACTTTGACCCGCTAGAGTGAGAGGCAACCTTAGAATTCAGGTTGCAAACAGCTAAATAATTATTCAAAAGTGGACAAATCCTTCTAACATTAACTTATCAGCTAACCTCATTTGTGAACCACTATAGCCAGAGCAATATTAAACATTTCAAGTGTGCAACAGGATTTAAAAAAAATATTTTCAGGTCAGTCTGTATTAAATGACACCACCTAGTATTGTCAGAAAAGTGAAGCTGTTGCTCCTAACACAATTTTTCTTCGTAATACAAAATGACTCAAGTATTTTCCCAGTGCATGTATATTTAAAGTCCTATATTCACTGGTTTAAGTGTTTTCTGGAAAAAAAACTATATTTAACTCTTATACAGAACAAGTGAAAATAGGGCCAAAGTTACCAAGAAAGCATAGCAAGCTCCAACGAATTCAGTACTCCCACAAAACAGCATGCTGTCAAAAGTGAACTACACAAAGGCAGGTAAATGCTAAGTGGATGAAACTGGTAAATATTGTTCATCTGTGGTACAGTAAGGCAGGAACTTAATAAATTTGAGCTGTAATCACTCTTCAGCTACCTCTTTCAAAGTCTGCAAAAACAAAGGACTCATTCAAATTTCTGGCATAGTTCTCTTTCACAGTCATTTATGCCATATAAATGAAAGTGTTTATGTCCGACTCATCCCTTCTAATATATTTGTGCTCTATCAGCCATTCAATTTGCTCCTTGATCATTTTTTTCTGTGGCAAAAACATATTTTTCAATATTTCTACAAGTTCAGTCTGGAGCTGAGCATTTGTGATTTTTTTCCGCATCTTCATGATTTGTATGATTGCTTCCTAGAAATTAAAGCAAAGGGGAATCAGAATTTTAAACATCAATTTCATACATAATTTTGGCATTTTCCTGTCTTTAAAATCAAAAATTGCTTAAAGGTTAGGAAAAATTGGTCAGTTTATTAAGATGATTAAACCAGCATGTAGCAAAATAATTTAAACATTAAACTAATAATATTTTTTATCTTAATCTTTATTTCATCTTAATGAAATTTTAAAATTTTTTCATCTTAATCTTTATTATGATTAAACCAGCATGTAGCAAAATAATTTAAAGAGTTTTCTTCAACACTATCTTCAAAACTTAATATTTTACTTAAAAATCTTGCTATTCATACAACTTAAAGCTAACAAAATATCTGAATTCAGCAAACACTAATAATAGTTACTACAAATTCAAACAAGCATTAGATTGATGAACAAACCTCTATTCATTGTATCTGATCATGCAAATGGAACTGAAGTGCAGTTAGAATAAGACAACAACTTTGTTGCACATATTAAAATTCCGAAATTAGTGATGAATAGCCAGCGCAGCTGAAAAGGTCAACATGCTGAAATGTTTGCTCTTTCTGCTGTTGTGGCCTGACCCAGGAGTTTTTGACATTGTTTTTATTTCAGGTACTTGCATCCACAATATTTTGCTTTTACAACCTACTGATCTATTGTTTGGTGGAAGCAACAGAAGAAAGGAACCTAAAGTGCTCACGAGGAGAACACTGCCAGTTTAAACAGTGCCACACGTTCTTGGGAATTGATGCAGTATGGTTATTAGCGGCTAAATTATGGGACAACTCGACCTTCTGAATGTTAGCCAGGGCTGAGGTTAGCAATTTAGTAGACAATATAGGGAACAGTCCTATCATTTCACTAAAGGAAAAAATCGTGCATCTAGCTAAAACGTGCACTTATTTGAAAAGCATTGCTGTACATTTAGAGGGAAGTTCAGAATTTTCGCACTGGAACTGATGTCACGTTGAAAGGACATTGGGGTTTTTCTGATTGGCTTGATGAAGAACTACACAGCGGGCAAACTGAGAACTTTAGTCCAATAAGTTTATCACCTGTGGTAGGCAAGTTACTGAGAGATAAAATATACTTGCATCTGGAAAGACAAGTTAATTGGGGATCATCACCATGTCTCTGTGCGTAGGAGATCAATGTCTTACAAATTTGATGGAGTGTTTTTTTTTTGGATGATGTGACCAAGGTAATGAGGACAAGGCAGCCAATATGATCTATATGGACTTCAGTAAGGACTTAAGGTAGGACTTTGACAAGGTTCTGCGCAATAAAGTTTAAAGTTCAAAGCAAATTTTTTTTTTTTTTTTACCAACTATATGTATGTAATCACCACCAACATTCATTTTCTTGTGGGCATTCACAGTAGAATCAAAGAAACAATATAATCAGTGAAAAACAGCAAGACAAACAACCATGTGCAAAATACAACAAACTGGCAAATACAAAAGAAAATAAATAATAAACAAATAAGCAATAAATATTGAGAACATGAGATGAAAGTGAGCTCATAGGCTGCGGAATCAGTTCGGTGTTGGGGAGTCCTTCTGCAGAACACCCTGAAGGTTAACAAGCAGGTTGAATCGGTGGTGAGGAAGACAAATGCCTTGTTAGCACTCATTTCAAGAGGTCTAGAATACAACAGCAGGGACGTGATGCTGATGCTTTTTAAAAGAGTAGTGAGGCCTCACCTTGAGTATCGTGAACAGTTTTGGGCCCCTCATTTTAGAAAAGATGTGCTGGTATTGGAGAGGGTCCAGAGGCAGTTCACAAGGATGATTCCAGGATTGAAAGTGTTATACGAGGAACACTTGATGGCTCTGTGTCTGTACTCGCTGGAATTCAGAAGGTAAGGGGGGATCTCATTGAAACCTTTCGAATGTTGAGAGGCCTAGATAGAGTAGATGTGGAAAATAGATATGTTGCCATGTACAGCTGTGGAGGCCCGGTCTTTGGGTGTATTTAAGGCAGAGATTGATTCAGAAAGAAGGCCGGAAACTAGGGTTGAGGAGGAGGGAAAGAAAGGATCAGTCATGATTGAATGGCGGAGCAGTCTCAATGGCCCAGATGGCCTAGTTCTGCTGCCATGCCTTATGGTCTTATCTGGGCCATGCTCTATCCTCATTGCTGCCATCAGGAAGGTGGTACAGGAGCCTCAGGACCCATACCACCTGGTTCAGGAACAGTTATTATCTCTCATCCATCAGGCTTTTGAACAGTGGGGATAACTTCACTACCCCCATCACTGAAGTGTTCCCACAACCTGCGGACAAAAGAACTTTTCATCTCATGTTCCTGACATAATTGCTTTTTATCTTTTTTTTCCTTTTGTGATGCACATTGGTTGCTTGTCTGTACTGTTGGGTGCTGTCTTTCATTGATTTTATTATGTTTCTTATGTCTTTCTTGGACTTGATGTGTGTAACCACAAGAAATTGAATCTCAGGGTTGTACACTGAGATATATATGTACTTCGACTGTAAATTTACTTTGAACTTTAGTTCAAGAGCCTGATGGTTGAGGGGTTTCTGAACTTGGTGGTGTGGGACTTGAGGCTCCTGTACCTCCATCTCAATGGCAGCAGTGAGAAGTGAGCATGGCCTGGATGGGGGGGGGGGGGGGGGCTCCCTTGATGATGGATGCTCTGGAAGGTTAGATCTCTTGGGATACAGGGAGAGCTGGCAAATTAGACACACTATCGGCTTTCTAGTATGCATTCCCAACAGCAAGGCTCCTGGAGAGTGCTGAAAATTACCCCTCACATTTTAACATACGGATCTTCTCAAGTTGATCACGAATACCAAAAGTTTATATTCACTAAACTGTACCTGTGTTCGTAATATTCTCAGTTGAACTATTCCTTCATTTTCTTCTTCCCTCATTCTTTCTGTTGTTAGTTGTAATCTTCCAATTAAATTAATCTTGCCCCTTTTCTGAACTTTGCTGTTCTTGCTATGAGAGATAAATGCATGCTATTGAAATACAGCTCTTTTTGAAGATAGTTTCTGATGTATGTAATCATTTCTTTAGCTACAGAATCAAATTAAGATGTGAATTAACCCTTTGCCAAATAGAAGCAATTTTACAGGGCAGAGAAGATATATTTTGAAATTTTAAAAAAGTAATTCACATACAACTTTCAAGGACTTATATAAACTTAGTAGACAATACAGGGAACTGTCTACTATAGACATGGTAAGGATTTCATTTTCCACACAAGTGCAAATCAATGCGGCAGAAAATCATTCTAAAGCATTACAATCACCAGCCCTTCTCACCCAGTCATGTAGTCACCAACCTGGTCAATAACACCTTAACAGGATGGAATTCAGACCATTATAAAGAAAGTAATGTGTAAATCAAGGATGAACCAGAGGCATTTCCTTAAAAATTCAATTTCACTAAAGGTTATGTGCCAGAGATGTGACAAAAGTCAAACAACAAAAATCTAAAGCACTTTCCTGCTGTAAGACAAGACTACATAAATTATATGTACAGTGGAAATAAATGCCCATTGTAATAAATATAAATATTTATTTTATTATTTTTTTAAAACAGTTGATAAAACTTGTTCCTCATTGTCTCACCCTTCAGTTTTCTCATCTTTCTAAACTGTCTTAAGTACCTCCACAAACTGCCCTCAATTAAGAACTGTAATGCAAAACTGCAGTAGTTTTTATTTTAGGTCCAAGGTCCCTTTAACTTATAAGCCAAGCTCATTTGATGACCAGAACTGAACACAAACACAATTCTGAC